>NC_042999.1:165973253-166083253 GCF_006345805.1 Octopus sinensis | reverse complement strand
GTCAAAAGTATTAGGGGGCATTGCAAGTCATCTCATCCAACACTAGCAATTTCTCCAATCCACAGCTCTGAACTGATTTTTTTCTTTATTAACCCCAGCAGGATTTGAACACAGAGCCCGGAGAGTCAGAATAGATACTACAAAGTATTCTATAAAACACTGATAACTCTCTCAATTCTCATATATGTTTTTCTTCTCAATCCTTTCTGTTGAAAAGCATAGGCACGAAATGTCAAAAAATTTTCCATTCTTCCGAGCATCAAACTGATACTCCTGCTTGTTGTTCCTTCACCTCTCTTTATCTTTTGTTTTCTGTATATTTGAGCTATAACTCACACACACACACACATATACACATACATTATATATATACACCATCATCATCATCATTGTTCGACCGTGGTCGAGACAATGGAATTTACCATGCTACGCCAGACTTCACGGTCCATCATGGCATTACGGAGGTCCTGTTGCTGGATGCCTGTATCCCTGGAGATTACATCAGGGTAGGAGAGTGTGCGCCCTCTGGTATTGCGAGTAGATGGCTTCCAGAGGAGAAGAGTAGAAATTACCTCTTTTTCAGCTCTACAAAAATGTCCAGCAAACTGGACTCTCCTACCTTTCACAAGAGATGACACAGGTGGTAGTTTCCCATATATTTGCATTTTGGTTGGATGGCGCTTCCACGAGAGATTTTGAGCTCTCATAAGGAGGCGAGTGTAGGTTCCATCCAACCGCCTCTCAAGCTTCTTTGATAACGTCCAATTCTACTATATATACACCATACATAGTTTACTTTTCTGTTAAGATCAACAAAAAAAGTACTCCATCCAGTGAGAGATTGTTTGAAGCACACAGTATATAGTTATGAGCTACTAATAGTGTGTGTGTGTGTCCACCATCGCTTGACAACCGATGTTGGTCTGTTTATGTCCCCGTAACTTAGCAATTCAGCAAAAGAGACTGATAGAATAAGTACTAGGCTTACAAAAAATAAGTCCTGGGGGTCGATTCGTTCAACTAAAGGTGGTGCTCCAGCATGGCCACAGTCAAATGACTGAAACAAGTAAAAGAATAGAATATATAAATATACATGTATACATATATATAACAATAATAAGGACTGAAAAATTCACATCTTTAATTACACCATACAATATTGACAATTATTTCTGTTGTGAGTATATTTAGATACAGAAATTATCAGTCAAATTGATATATCTGCAATTATATGTTAACACAAAGTTATCAAGGCAATCTAAAATTGATTAAATTTGAAGTGAACTAAGAAAATATCTCTACTAATAGTTGAATGCATACAAAAAGGAACGTTAAGAAGAAATATTAATATTCTAAGAAAAGCTGGTTTAATATTTAACTTTTCATGACATAAATAGATGATGAAAAAGTAGAAAATAAACACAGATATTCTATGTCACAGCAATTAGAAACATAGAAATTCTACATTACAACAATTAGTTATCTATCTATTATGTGGTGTTATGAGCCAGGCTGTGTTGTAGGGAAGGACTGGAAGTGAGGGAGGAGGCATGTCCTGTCGGAAGTGGGGCCTGTGGGCATGCAGGGTCAGCGAGGCGTGAGTGGCCAGTTGGCGGTGGACAGTGCATCAGAGATGCGTTAGACTGTACAGCGATGGATAGCGCACATGGACGTTGAAAGCGACCCATTTCCAAACCAATAGGTAAAACTACTACAATTCTCTCTTTGCTTCCACCTTTTCCCTCCTTCACATCACATATTAAATATGAATTCATCCACGAGAGATATTCTCTTGGTTCACTTTGAATTTTCTGTAGCTAAATATGCTGACACAACAGAATCGATCATTAGTATTGTATAGTGTAAGATGTGATTTTTCCATTCTTATTTTTTTTTGCTCTTTATATACACATTTCTTGAAATTCTTCTAAATAATATTTGGATCTATTTGTCATATGCAAGGAATTACTTGGGATGTTTATTCTACTTGCATTTATTGGTTTCTGATAGTCAGATATAACTAACCAAATTCCTTTAACACTGAAAGCTTTATTGATATCTGCCTCAATCTTTTAATCCCTTTTACTTCTTATTACATACATATATGTACAAATAAATACATACATACACAAACATTTCATTATAGATTCTTGATTAATTATTATTTTTTTTTTGTTTGTTTACTGTAGCTAATCCAAAATGCCAAGAAAACAGCATGTAAACATAAATTTGGAGAATAACCATCCTTTAGGAGACTATTGGCAAAGAGAAAACACCATAGCAGTATCATCATTATCTAACTGAAATAACCAGTGGTTGATACCTTTCAATGATTGACTTAAATGTTCCTGTTTCATATTGCAATTGTACCATCTTATTGATGTTCATTTATAATAAAAATCACTAAAACTCCTTGTTAATAAATCCATAACTATCATTACTCCAACATGTTTCAACCTTGGCATATAGGGGGCAGCAGTACAATCTCATGGAGACCTATACTGCAATACCCTAAGTGTATTGTAGTAGAAATTATTTTGGACTAATCACCAGATTCACTGTTTTTCAGACATCAAAAGTAATGTGCAATTATCACTCTTTTTTTTTTTTTTGTCTCTGATATATATATAAGGTTTAGAGATGATGTACAGGTATAATATATTAGAAGAAATGAGGTACTCAGAAATCTGGTTGGTTTTATATTTACAGATATTTATTAGTATGTTACATGTTTTTATAAATCATATATCATATATTAGCACTTTCGTCCACTCTAGTGGATTTTTCAAATTGAACAAACTTTTTTTAGGAATTTTGACTCTTTTTATAGTATTATTGAGTGTGTAGGGGTGGAGAGAGATATAAGATAGTACAATAGGGTGAGGAATGGGGAGAAAGTGAGAGAGAGCATGTGTGTGTGTTTTTGTATCTGAATGAAGTGTTAAAGAAAAAGGAGAGAAAGAAGAAAAAATTTTTTGTTGATATCTTTGCAGCTGGCTAGTCTGTCAATAATAAGCGGTTCTTGGCTTTTAGCAATGGCAGATCCAGTTGGTTACTCCAAGGGGAACAAAATGGCACTTTTCAAAAAATTGTCTGGATTTCCTTTTTATCATTGTCTTGTGAGAGAGAGTGCGTGAGTGTCTGTGTATCTGAAAGATGTGTTAAATGGGAAAGGGGAATGAAAGCAAGGAGGAGGAGAGAAAAAAGAAAAAAAATGTGTTTACATTTTTGCAACTGGTCAGTCTTTCAATAGTAAATGATTCTTGGCTTTTAGAAATGGTAAACTCAGCTGGCCACTTCAAGGGGGGCAAAATGTCACTTCTCAAAAAACATGTAACATACTAATAAATATCTAAATATAAAACCATCCAGATTTCTGAGTACCTCATTTTTTCTAATATGTAAATATATATAATATAAACTCAGACATTGAATATATCTATATATATCTGTCTGTCTCAACAGACAGACATACATTGTCTGGAGGAAAAAATGTTGGTTTCAAATCACAATAAGGTTATGGAGAGAGTAGACTTTGCATATGGCAGATGCAAAGGAGCAATAAACACTAAGAACACATGGAAAGTAGATTTTTTTTGAATGCCCAGGAGGTTTTCTATGGGTAGCAGATAGTGTCAGTTGCTTAGGTAACCTAATTAGTTGTGGAAGATGTTCTGGAAGTGTAGTCATTAGAATAGGAGGGAAAAAGCTTAGAGAACTCTGTAAAAGGCAAATTGTATGATGTTTATGCATGAACAGCAATGCTACATAGTAGTACGACATAGGCCCTGAATGCAGAGGACTTGGAAAGGAATGAAGCTAGCATGCTCTGCTGGAAGTGCAATGCCAGCATGCATATACAACAAAGTGCAAATCTGTCGAGAGAAAATTTGGGAATGAAGCATCAGATGTAGTGTGCAAGAGAGAAGATGGTGCTGGAATGGTCATCTGATGTGTGTGGATGGGGACAACTGCATGAAGAAATATTGATTGCTAAATCTGGATGGAACCTGTGGTAAAGTGAGACCCAAGTATATCTGGGCTGAAGTAGCAAAGAATGACCTTTGGGTTGTTGAGTTAGTTTCATAAAGGAAATGAAGATTGGCTATGCTCAAGAAGACCTGTTCGTTTTTGCAAAATCAAGGCTTTAAAAGCATAATATTTACGTCCATACCCTTGCACTCAATCTAACCTTGATGTGTCTTCTTCACACCTCATCATTCTAACACCCACCCCTTCATCAGTCTTCTTACTATGGTACTATTCACCCAGCTGCTGTAATTATATGAAAATTAACATATTCCATCTTCCAATATTTTGTGCTCATATTCACTCTCCCAAGAACCAATTCCTTTGTCTCCTACATTTTCAGTATTTTCCCATGCCACTATATTTTTCAATGATGCTTCTTTCACCTCCACTTCCCCCATATACACTCTCCTGTCAATTGCAGCCCCAACTGCTTATGCTCATTTCCCACTATTTCCACTCTTATGTACTTCTGACCATGACCCTGCCACTGTGCATCTCACATACCAACCACACCTCACATTACCTGTACTGCCTCCACTGTTTCTCACCCTTTGATATAGCCTGCACCTGTGTTTGCCATTCTCTGCATTCTCCTCTGTCTCCACTCTGTCATTCAGTCACTCACCTTTCACACTCTTACAAACTTACCTATCAACTCACCCTGTCCAATCCTCTGATACCCCTTTACCACCATCTTTTAGCCATGTATCTCCTTTACTCAAGACATCCATTTCTGTTCCTCTATCAGTTAAAATGAAGCCAACCCACTCAGTTGAGGAATCTTGTCTTGTAAGTTTAATTGGTGACCGCTCAAGCACCAGCGATATTTAAAAAGAGCAGTCAATACCCTCTCTGAAGTGTTGGTATTAGGAAGGGCGTCCAGCTACAGAAACCATCCCAAAGCAGACATTGGAAATTGGCTCAGTCCTCTGCCTTCTCAGCTCCTGTCAAACCATCCAGCCCATGACAGTATACAAAACAGCTAAAAGACAACTGCTATACCTCATAGGACATGTAAACAATAGGGACTGAATACTTAGAAGTATTTAGGCACTTTAAAACAGTAGTTGAATGTTTGAAACAAATGCAGCTTTAAGGGTGAAATGGGATGGCCCTTAAATCCAGATGGAGTCATAGGGGTGCTATTGTGAACTTGGAGTCCAACCTCTTCTTGTCTAAATACAACAAATTTTTTTTCAGAGAAATGATGAACTGATTCTTTATTAACCACAAGAGTATGAAAGACAAATTTGACCATGGCAGGACTTTAGCTCAAAAGCATAGAGAATCAGAACAAATACCCTAAAACATTTTATCTGATACTCTGACAGCTCTGCCAACTTACCCCTAGCTACATAATTTTCAGTAGAAGTTATTAATACAATCAACATTGAAATTATTTTCTATTGATTAGTTTAAAGTGGAAAATCAATGCTGCAGTATTATACATGATTTGAATTAAGACAGTGAGTGGAGGGAGTTCAAAATTGTTACCATACATGTAGCATTTTGATCTTGAGCAAACTTTATTTCTCAATCTGCAACAGCTGACCTACATAATTCATGTTAAGTCATCCATTTTATACAACTGAGAAATGAATTTAAATATTTTTAGAAATCAGTTAAGAGACCAGAGTTCCAGTACAAAAAGAATCTAAATACTCTAATGCAGCTCTACTTAGCATTTACAAGGACTTCTTTATCATTTAACGTCTGTTTTTCCATGCTGGCATGGGTTGGACAGTTTGACAGGAGCTGCCCAGGTTCCATTTGTCTGTTTTGGCATGGTTTCTATGGCTGGATGTCTTTCCTAATACCAACCACTTTACAGAGTGTGTTGGGTGCCTTTATGTGACACCAACATGAGTGCTTTATAGTAATTTTGTAATGTAGAGAAAGCTGTAAATTATTGAAAACACATTTTGCCAGACAGAATATACCAAAATTTCCAAAAGAAAACATTAAAGCAGCCTCCAGCGCCAGAGCTTTCTAATGTATTGACTGTTGTTAATTAGATGGTATAATTATATACTTCCATGCAATTGTGATCTGCCAAAATATACCTGATTCAAAGAGGATCCTTCTAAAACAATAAATAACAGTTGACTTCAGCATTTGCATAATCACAATTTGCACAATTAAGTAATTTACCAATTTGCTGATTAGTCATCAATCAACAAGGTCAGTAAATAAAAAATTGGTCAAGTTTGGAATCCATGTTTCCTTTACACATTTCTAATACAAGTTGTATTTATTGTATTTAACTTGTTTTATACAAGACAAAAGGTGAAATTTTTACAGAAAACCATATCCAATACCTAAAATAGTATATATAAATGAGGGTAGCATGTTGAGTTAGTTAAAAATAATTGGAATAAACTTACAAAAAGCAATTGGTAGAAAGAGGTGTTGTATGGAATTGTTATTTTGAGAAAGCCTTACAGCTCTATCTGCTATTATCACCAATTGTGTATGTAGCAATAAAATTAGTGGTATACGTTACCTGTTGTGTATAAAATAAATTTTCTATGTACAAGGCTTACTAATTGAATAATGCAAGGATAAAGGGCTGGGTAATGGAATAATAAGAGTAAACTGTCAAAACTGATAGTATTGGTTTTTTTAGAGTGAAGTTACATCTACTGAGAGTTAAAAAGAGAAGGTAGAAGACGAAAGGGTTTTAATCAGAATTAAACTCTAAATTTAAGATAACGGTGAAAAGTTTGATAAATACACTGAAAACTAGTAGGAAGATAACTTTATATTTTAGCGTTCAATACTATGGCATTCAATAGCATGGTATAGTGGATTCTGTAGGTAATGAAGAAGCAAACCAGTAAATGGTTGCACTTTCTTTCTCCCTCACACAAAATGGGACTTTTAGCATACAACTGAGAGTGAAATTTATAGCTGACATCTAGCATTATAAAACTAGTAAGATACTTTAGTATCTACCTTGTTAAACTATTTAAATGATACATTTTTTGGTTTAATAAAGAACTACAGGATAAATGTTTGCTGCCAAAATTAACAATGGATGAAAGATAGAAAACATCAACACAAAATATTTAGAGCAATTTTTGTTTTTTGAGAGGCAATATACCAAAATAAAGTTTGAGTAAACAGGTAAAAAGTGTTTAACGCAAATAACAGGAAAATAATATTTAATTCAGCCAGTGAATTTTTATTTCGACAATTAAAATCATAATTATGTTTAAAATAAATATATTTTGTTCACTTACTAAAAGCAAGAGTTCAAAGACAAGACATTAAACAATATTTTTTTTTCTTTCCAAAATGAACAATTTGGCAAAGTTTTAAAGAAATGGCTTAAACCCTAAAATTATTTCACAAAGGTGAGCAATGATAAGATTTTCTTTTACAAATTCTTTATGCAACACCATAATACAGAAAGGAAAAAGCCCTGAAACTTCAATGCAATTTTTGCTCTTAATTGGGAAAATAAACTACATTTGTCTTTTTCTTAATTCAAGCAAACTTCAGAAACAAACAAAAAATTAAATCAATAAATATAAATTAATGATAGAATTTCTTTATATTAAATTTTTGTACAAAAATACAAAAATTAGTAAACAATGAGAGGAGGGATGGAAATCTACAAAGGGAAATTTCCTCCATCAGAAAATATATCTACTAGTTTTAACTTCACACATTGCCTGTGTAAAAATAATTAAAAGAAATATGCTATAAGATTCAGACCAATTTTCAAAACCTGAACTTTACTCTCTCAATAAAATCAATAAAAGTCATTTTACATCATATTTTCCATTAAAGCTAAAAAAAAAAAAAAAATTAAAAAAGTTAAAATTACTGCAGGGAAACTAAAATCTCTTCTTTTTTTCTTTTCTTGTTATATAAGTATTTAATTTATAATGAGCTTCTTCAGAATTGTATACAATTGGGAAGATATACTATTTAGGTAATTCTCTGTGTGTGTGCAGATATATATGTAAAGAGAGGAAGCAAGACACATTCTATTCCAAACCAAATTATATTAACAGAACACTTGAAAAGTAAAAAAAATATATATATAAATACTAATTACATCATGTGCAACTGTGTGTAAAGCAACAATGCATTTAGAACTTCAATTTTCCAGGTTTTATATTTGCTTTTATCCGTTCTAAGATTCATGATCACATTTCATATGGCATTTGTTGAGAAGAAATTTCTAAATGTAACCTTTGGTTTAATTATATACATACATTATATATATATATATATATATATATATATATATATATATATATATATATTATATGCATACTTTAAAGCAAAATTATCTTTCTATATATAAGAAAACTATATATATATAAAATTTGCTCACTAAAATACTGTTTATACACAAATAAATGATATATAATATTTCAGTTAAAAAAAAATTGTTTTATACAAATTCAATTGATGAGGCAGGATAAACTTGCAAGTGTGAGGCCTGACATAAGCGTCAGCCTGAAGCAAGGAATCTACATCATAAATACTGGAAGATGTATTCATACATCAACCCAGAAATCAAAATCAGAGATACATGGAAAATTAAACTGTTGTTTACTTGTTGTTTAATCTGCTCCGGAGTCAGACACCTTGTTATTTGGATATGCCAATGCCTCTAATGCTTAGTTTGGAAGAAAACTGCTCAGACTTATGAAGTGATATGCACATATGCAATATACAGGATGACTTTTATTTGAAACTAAAATATAAAGAAACATTATCTATAGGATGAGGGAGGAACCCAAATAATATACATTAAGAGGTCAAAATTTTAGGATTATTTAATTAAAATATGAAAATGAATGGAGAAAAACTAGTAGGCTGTGTGACATCTATGGCATAAAATAAGAACTTGTTTCACCAAGCTGTTGATTTCAACAACAGTTCTGAGTTGGCGATTTGTCAACTCTGCACATTAATTATCACTGCTTGTATTTGGCAGTCTTTCTATTGCTATTATATTAATTATCTATACTATATTATCCAATACTATTTGATATCAAATTCTCCTCAAATTCATCATTTACAATAGATGGTTATTATAAGAAACCTCTACTAAAGTATAGTGTTGATATAATAGCAAAATGGACGGGATACAATAGCAAATAGATGCTGAGGTTTTAGAATTTAAGCAGCAGCAGAGAGAATGGTGTTTTGTTGTTTTTCAGATAAAGTCTTTAAAGACTAGAAATTTGAACCAAAGCAACCAAACAAGAACTGTACTGAATTCTTTTATTCTCAGGTTATTAAAATGCCATGGAGATTAAACACTGATGACTAATTCCAATGATACTGAAATTTTAGCTTTGTACATGGATGAAGAATAAAAATGAGGGGAAATTTATGATTAAACCTATTGGTTCTGTTTCAGGAATATGGTCATGTTTTTCTTCTTGTTTTCAGATCAAAAATTATAAATAGCAAGAACAAGATTTTATAATATTTTTGTTCAAAATTCAGAAAAACATTATCCCATCAGAGAAACAAAGGAACAAGAATTACATTGGCTCAACAACTCAAGTAAAATGATCAAATTAAATGTTCCAACTAAAAGCCAAAGTCAACATTTCAAACATTTTTCCTATTACTCTTTGATTTATTTTTACTTCTATAATTTTTGGTGAATTAACAAATCTTACATTTCATTTTATTATTTTTGACTTATTTTTTTCTCAGTGAACTTTAAATTGAAAGCTTTGAGAAGTTTTACTGGGATAAGTTTGAGAAGAAATTTTTATACAACTTAGCAGGGCTAAATATTTCTAACAATACTTATGTTACTTGATAACAGTTTTATCATTCCAATAAATTTATAAGTAGATATTTCAGAAGTTAAAAACTGAAGATAATTGATTTGTAAGACAAATAGCATTTGTTATTATTATAAAATTATTATTATGAAATTATGGATGCCTCAACATGATTTCATTACTATAGATTAAACATCATTCACTTCAGTAATTTCAGTAGCCTAGGTTAATATAAATTAAATACAATTCACAGACTAATTTAACACTATTTAAATGGGTTCTTTACTTTAACCCATTCATTAAAATATGAATATTCTGGTGTGTGTGTGTGTGTGTGTGTGTATGTGTGTGATTACATAAATACATATTTGTGTTTCTCTGACAAAATACCTTAACACTAAGTGTTCAGTAGAAATTTAAAAAAACAAAAAGCTTTATTGTACTATTTTAGTTATGTACTAAGTGTATATGTTAACTATTACATATGATTTTAAATCAGTGAAAGATAACAGATTCAATTTTGTGTTTATTGTGTGATAATAACTTGACTTCAACATTTTATCAATGAAAAATATTTTACAGCAAAACAAAAGTGAATATAAAAAACAAAAAAATATTCATTTTCCATCATCTTTTTCAAATTTTTTTCTTTTTAATATTTCACAGCCATTCTCCCTTATTCTCAAATATTTGAGAAAATCAGAGTATTGTCATAACACAATGTGCACTCTTAAACTCATCCCTTCCAACAAAAAGCATTGTAGTTTTATCATGCCTCTTTATAGAGTATGGTTCTGCCACATCTCAAACTTTAATCACCAGTTATTCAGTTTAAAACTCTTAGTTTTAATAAAACCCAATTAGTTATATTAATTTTTTTTTAATCTCTCAAAGACTCGAAAAAATGGAAAAAAAGGCAACTTTAATAAGCATTCAGTAAATAAGTTAGAAACTAAAACTTTGTATTTAACAGAGCAAACGCCAAATGTTAAAATAATTAAATATATAAATAAAAAAAATGAATACATATGAAAGAAACAAAAAGATTCATCTTCAAAATAAAACCAATTCAAGCCAATCAATTTATAGGATTCTTTTTTTTTTTTTTTTTTTTCAATTTCTTACTCTTAGAGAAAAAAAAGATTAAGTCAGGCTATGAATTGTAAATAAAGAGGAATCTTTCTTCCTTTGGAACATTAAAGTAATACAGTAGAGGTTTTCATTTAAATAAGTGAAAGCTTTTCGTCTGAACTGTCACCTTGAAATGGAGTGATAGCTGCTATTAATATAAGTAAATTAATAATTAATATTTATAGCTGCTATCTCACTGAATGACAGCAGCAAATAGACAATGAAAAATTTAATAAAAGAAATAAAGGAGAAGTTGTTAGCAGAAACCACCATCAATATCATCCCCAATGTTAGTTAGATGACAGGGCAAAACAATGCTTTCAAACTGCCTCAAGAAGTCAGCATGACTGAAGGAATACATTCAACACATGTCTTCTTACCCTTGATAAAACAAACATATGAACCAAGCGGGACAGAAGTGAACCACTGGTGATACCCAGTTTACCTGAATAAAAGAGACGTCTTTTTTTTTTGCCACACCTTCACACAATATTTTACCACATTGCTAAAGATATGTCATTACAGATTTTCCATGTTGCTTTTTACTTTACATTTCCTTTCAATTCTCCATATCTTAATAACAAGCATTACAAATATCTCAGTTTGGAAATATATAATGGTGCAGTCAAATTTTTTCCTGATATTCTCTCTTTATTCAACACACCAAAAACTTGTTGTCGGGCAGTGTAATGTTTTGTGTTAAAGTTAAACAAAAGTCCGAGGATAACATTCAAAGCAGACATGTCATAACGATGACAACCTGAATAACGGAACAAAGGTTTACGCTGGTAATTGCAACCAACATTCTGAGCCCCTGTCGGACTAATACACTCTTGTGTCAGTGCACACCGTACCCATGGTAACATCAATTCATGGTGGATGCGATCCAGGTTGAATACAATTAGGTGAGATGACTCAACTGCTCGATGGAAATAATAATTTTCTGGCTTTGTTTTAAAATACTGAAACATTTTAGGGTGAGTTAATGACGATGTTGGTTCTTTAATAGTCCAAGCAACAAGACCTATAGTTTGGGCCTGCGTCACACTCTGGTTCATCTTGTTAGTTATGAAATGCTCTGAGCTGTCAGCCCAAATAACTCCACCATAGCGATTCAGTATTTCCTGAAACAGTAAAAGAAAATATTACATTATTCAAGACAAAGCTTTCGAGGATTGAAGAAAATATTTTGAAAATGGTTTTATTTTAACAAGCTTCATCTGAGTAAATCTATGAATTATAAATTAAAAACTAATTTTCAGATTTTGTGTGTCCTGGGCCACTATCATTTTACATGTATTTCTCCATTATGCATCGGACTCCCTCGTGTAAAGCATCCTTCCTTCTTAAAAAGGGTGTAATTTAACAAGATTTTGTAGCTATTTCTCAGAATCTGAGAAATCCATGCAGAGGCTCTCTCATTGGTGTGTTAGAGCCTTGCATATCCATAAAATGCAATGGTTAAAGCCAGATCTAAATTTCTGGCCATATAGTCCAGTATTTTAAAATATAAACATCAGTTCATGTATTTTCAAATGCTTATCAAACCATTTCTTTTTGCTATTGTTTAAACAGAAATAGACAGTAAAAACTACATTTGTAACTGCCATTCTTTTACTGGCTCCATGGTCACTGGACTGTCCATGGGTGCAGCCCAATACATTGCAGTCATTAAACTGCAGCCATGTTAGGTCACCACCTTTAAAGGTTCAGTGCATCATATCAATCTCAATACTTATTTCAGTCTACTAGTAATTGTCAAACCACCAAATTACAAGACAACCAAGTTCGTACACAGTGAGGACAAAGCTTGGACCATATGGTTGTAAAATAACCTTCTTAACTGCACAGACATGACTGTGCCCTCAATAGCCTAAATCTTCCACAAACTGTACCGTGAAACCATTGCAAACATTAGCAGAGAATAATATTGTCAGTACAAACCCAATGTGCGTTTAGTCTGTGACAATCAAATAAACCAAGTTGTTGCAAGTCAATGCCAGATGTCACTCCAAAATCTCCATCAAATCACAGCCTACAGAATGTATAGTGTAGTGACAATTATACTATTCTTGGACTTGTTTCAGTCAATGGATTCCACTGGGGATTTAAGCCTCAAAGGATTTAGTTGATCAAATTGAACCCAGGACTCATTTTAAGTTTGATAATTTTATCAGTCTCATTTTGCTGAATCATCAAGACACAGGGACATAAATAAACCAACAAACACAAAGATGCACAGGCAAACAAGTAAATATGATGGGCTTTGACAGATATTGTCTTCCGAATTCTCTCACAAAACATTGGTCAGCTGAGATCTGTAGAAGACATTTGCTCAAGGCATCATGCAGTAGGGGTAAACTGAAAACTTCATGGTTGCAAAATGAATTTCTAAACCAAAGCCATTTCTAGCAATGACACAGGTTTCCTCCTTGACTTTTAATTAGAAGTTAACACAGATTGGACTATTGCAAATTGGTATTTACTGGTAAGATGTCAAAAAGAGATCATCATTGTTTTTAATGTTCACTTTTCCATGCATGCATCAGACAGATGGAATTATTTAAAGCAAATTTTCTATGGTTGGGTGTCATTCCTGTCACTAAGCCTTACCTGTTACCAAGCAAAGTAAAATTTCCCATAGCCAAAAATTGTTTTTTTTAGAAGGTTGGAATCAAACAGCATCACTTGTATGATGGTGACACTCAGTTGAAGTCAAGAAGAGATTAAATACACACATGTTATATATCTTTTATCTTTTACTTGTTTCAGTTTTTAAACTGTGGCCATGTTGGGGCACTGCTTTGAAGAATTTTTAGCCATATGAATTTAACCCAGTACTTCTTTTTTAAGCCTGCTACTTATTCTGTTGATGTCTTTTGCTGAACTGCTAAGTTACAGTGACGTAAACACACCAACACCGTTTGTCAAGCAGTAGTGAGAGGGACAAACACAAAGATGTATACACATAGATATACACTGAACCGCAAAAGAAACATAGTTTTTTCAAATGTCATTTCTATATGGTAAATTCTGAAAATTTATTTCAGTGACAATTATACTATTTCAGGGATGTATAGTGTAGTGACAATTATACTATTCTTGGACTTGTTTCAGTCAATGGATTCCACTGGGGATTTAAGCCTCAAAGGATTTAGTTGATCAAATTGAACCCAGGACTCATTTTAAGTTTGATAATTTTATCTGTCCCATTTTGCTGAATCATCAAGACACAGGGACATAAATAAACCAAGACATGCTGGTTCACAGCTGAGACCCAAATTGCAGGTAACCTTTCAACTTATCCTGAAATGAGATGTCAAAATGCAGCTGTGTTGAATGCTGTGGGTGGCAATCACAAACAATTGTCATGAAAACTGAAATGCATGTGCATCTTGGGGAGGTTATGGATATAAAAATCAACTTGAACTGCGTTCCTGGCATTCGTAATTTGGACACATCAGGTATGACCCGACTGTCAGCAGCACAGAGAGAAGAAGCTATTGGCCGATTGCAAGCAGGGTAGTGTGCCTTGGTTGTTGCGAAAGCTTACAATGTCCATGTCAGCACCATCTATTGCCTGCAACAGCAATACAACACCACCAACAGAACTGCAGAACGTGCTCGCAGAGGGCAGCCCCAAGTGACCACATCCAAGTAGGACTGCTTCATCTACCTGCAACACCTCCGTGATTGCTTCAGAATGGCCAGCAGGACAGCTTGCAAGACCATTAGCACTGGACAGTGACAACACAGTACGATGTCAACTGGCCGCCAACAACCTGTGTTGTCCTTGACTGCTCGAGGGTCTGTCCTCACTGCCCACCACTGTCAGGCATGACTACACTGGGCTACATTGCATGACATTGGTGGCATCGACAATGGGTGTTGAATAGTCTTCTCTGATGAGAGCCGGTACTGTGTTTCCACCTCAGATGGCAGGGTGAGGGTGTGGCGTAGGAGGGGGTGAACGCTACAGAAATGAATGGAGTGGCTAATACATCATGTTTGGGGTGTTATAGGCTTGAATCAGGGAACTGGGCCCCATGTGTTCCAAAATGTTGGTGCAGGCAGAGGGAATGGCATCACAGCACTTGTTGACCAGATCCTAAGACCTCATATCATGCCCATCTTTGCATGTCACCAGAGCCACGTGTTCCAGCAGGACAATGCTCCCTCCCACATAGCCAGGGTCACTATGAACTTCCTGCATTAGCACAACATCAGAACCATGCTGTGGTTGGCTCTCAGCCTGGATTTGAACCCAACTGAACACCTGTGGGATGAAATCCAGGGACATCTGAAACAGGTCGACCACACGTGTAGAACTGGAGGCAGCTTTCCTCAGTGTGTGGGCATGGGTGCCAATGGCTTTTGTGAACTTCCTCATGCACTCCTTGTACCAATGGTGTATGGACGTTTTGAACACCCAGGGAAGGTATACACAACCCACTACCAGAACACGACAATGACTCATAGACTATAGTCGAAGTACATCCAAGAAATTGACTTTATCAGATTTATCAAAATTTATCTCTTTTGCAGTTCAGTGTATATACAACAGGTTTCTTTCAGTTTCTGTCTACCAAAACCACTCACAGGGCTTGGTTGGCCCAGGGCTATAGTAGAAAACACTTGCCTAAGGTGCCACACAGTGGAACTGAACCCAGAATCATGTAGTTGGGAAGCAAGCTTCACATATATCTTTTATCTGTTTCAGTCATTAGACTGCGACCCTGCTGGGGCACCACCTTGAAGAACTAAAAGTTGAATCAATCAATACTATTTTCTCTTAAGCCTGGTACTTATTCTATTAGTCTCTTTTTGCTGAACCATTAAGTTACAGGGATGTAAATAAACCAACATTGACACACGCACACATGTATATACAACAAGCTTCTTTTAGTTTCCGTATACCAAATCCAATCATATAGAGTGACAAACAGATAAACAGACCCTCATCATTCAGTATCTTTCAATCGAATCTATTCACAAAGCTTTGGTTGGCCCAAGGGGCTGTACAGTAGGGCTGAACCCAAAACCATAGAGTCAGAAAGTAAATTTCTTAATCACACGGCCAAGGGATTTGAGTAAGATATGAGTTCAAACAAGAAGCGGTAATGTGTCATAGAATGGACTCTGACAGGAAAAGGTAATGAGTTACAGTAGAATAGGTTCTGATTAATAAGCATGTTCTTGTGGTGAAGATTCTCGCAGGAAGAGAGAAGGCATCAGGAGTGTGATGATTGTTTAACCCCAGGTCAACTCTGACCAATCAGACCTAAGGTGAAAAGCATCCTAATAGTGTAGATGTAGTGGATTTAGGCCTACGTTATTCAATGTGCATCTCTTTTTAAGACAATAGGGAACAATATTTGGATGATCTAGCTTACTATTTCTAACAGGTCGGGCAACCACATACAAGCTCCCTCGTTACGTTGTGAGTGTTGTTAAGTGATGAGACATACCTGTAATTTTGAAAAGTAGATGAGGTTTTAATAAATTGTAAAAGTGGCTTGGAATTTAGTGATGTGTTACCACTTACCTGAATACAGAGCGGTCGATAACTTTTAGTAGACAAATCTTTTAAATGTGAGGGGTAACGCTTGAAGTCAAAAGGAGTCAGAATACACGATTTGGTGTTGTTACAATGTTTCTTTAGCTAGAAGAAAACACACAAATGAAAAAAGGGTATTTAAGTAGATGAAATGAATAACATGGCTAAGATAAAACATCTCGAACAAGTTAAATACAATTGTCTTAAGATAGAAGTATCTCACTTAGATAACTGTTCCCAAAATCATTATGTTGTCTAAAAAGAAGAGGAAGTGTAATTAAAGTTTCTGGTTTAAACACTTGAAATTTTATTTGCTTAAAATAATTTTTGTATTTTACACCTTAGTGGTTAAGGTCAAGCAACTGACAAGCAAATCTGTGGTATTGAGCAGAATATTTACTATAACAATATTTCTGCTTCAGCAACTCAGCACTGAATCTGTCTGAAATGTAATGGAAAATAGGTCAGTTTTAAAACAGGTCATAAAAACAAAGTTTGAAGGGAACGGTAGTCATTTCCTTTGATTTCTAAATAGAAGTGAATAGGAAATAACACTTACTGACCAAAGACAAAAAAATAATTAAAATTTTGTTACACAATGTAATATTTGCAGGAACTATCAAATTGTTGAGATTGATGTTTTCTTTGAATTCTTATAAAAGAATGTCTACAGCAAAATAATGGTCAGGAGAGGATGTTTCCAAGGATTTTCAGCTATGAAGAGAGGAAACATATGGAGCTTTCAAAGCTGATATACAGTAAGGATGATAAGAGGAAGATGGTTGAGAAAATCAAACTTGAAAAGACACTAAGTTCCTACTTCATTGTGGAAAGCAGATATATCCACTCCAAATGTCCTCACCCTTAACTGTAGAAAGTAGTTTTATATACGATCTTCTTTAGTTGAGAAATGTCATGTCTGAAACTATTTTCAGTTGAGAAATGTCGAATTTACTGGGACAACATGACTCGCTGAAAATACCAACTCTGTTTTTTGTAGATATTTATCATTACTGGAATAACCATGAAATTTAATTTCACAGTTAAAGGATTAAAGTTTAAAATTTTCCATTTCAACTCTTTTAAACAATACATCATTATGAAATCAGCAAGGATTAAGTAGCATTATCAGTTTAGCTGAATATGAAATCAACTCAAATAAGATGACAGGAGATAATAAGACAGAGATAAACTCCAATAGGATGAACCATAAATAGTTTCATGGTCTTTTGAAAACATATGAAAATGTAAACATTATTTTGTTTCTATGGCCAATATGCAACATGTTAGCTGAATATAAATCACTTGCATTTGAAACATTCTACAAATTTTGAGATCTACTAATCATTAACCTATAGCACAAAGCACATCAAAGCAGATGGACTGTTAATCTAAAATCAGCTTGGTGTGTGTGTATGTATATATAAGACATTTGAATTTATTTTAATATTGGTGTTAAAAAACTTCTGAATTACAGATAAAGGTGACAAGTTCAAATGAAATGAAGAATAAAATAAAGACTTCAGACCAGTGTTTCTCAACTGTTTTTTTTTTTTTACCTATGGGCTCCTTTGATTCCTATTTTACTCAGGTGGACTTTCCTAGCCATTTGATGTTTAAAAAAATACTATCAGGTCATTAAGAATGGAATGTCTGATTTTCTTCTGTACCCAGTTTGACAGTCGTTAATTCTAATGTTTTATTCTGACAATTCTTTGTTTTACAACATTGAAAGAGTTACATCATCACTTTTCGAAATACAGTTCAATGGTGTCTGATTATATTGTGAGTTTTCTCTTGTAAATCAATTTTTGTGAACCTATAGAGAGATCAAAAATTTGTGTTGTTAATGAATATGAGTTCTGTCGTGGAACCAATGCATCCCAGACAACTAAAAACATCAGTTTGGTGAAGATGTGGCAAATGAGCGCAATGTACATTGAAGGTTTGAGAAGTTCCGGTCTGGTGACTTTACTCTTGAAAATCTACCCCATGGTAGACCTAAGACCAAGGTGGATAATGGTGAACTGGAAACTGTAGTGGAAGCGGATACATCTCAAACTACACATTAGTTAGCAGTAAGGTTTAATGTTTTGATTCCAATTGTATTGGACCATCTGAAACAAATCAGCAAAATAAAGAAGCTGGACAAATGGGTATCACGCAGACTGGACAAGCATCAAATGACATATCATCTTGAAACTTGCTGTCATGGTATAAAAGCAAACCGTTCTTGCATCATATTCAATTCAAGATCACAGCATACATGTACACTGCAACATAATTTCTTTTCCTCAACAGGCCCTGCCCTATTTAACATTGTCCCGAAAGAGATCAAAGAGGAAAAGGATCCCATCAACTTTAAACGGAGTCTGGATAGATTCCTTCAAAGAATACCAGATAAGCCACCCATAATTGGATGCAACTCGACCAACAAGAACTCACTACTTGAATGGACCATAAACAAAACTTGACTTAAACAGGATTCAAATAATCCTATCAGGTGGTGCTATTAAGTTAGACAAGGCCTGGACCAATCTTTGGTCGAAACATATCTAAGTTTATCTAAGTTTTATTGTTACGTGTGATGGAAAATGGATTCTTTTCAACAATAGCAAGCATTCTGCACATTGGTTGGATAGAGATGAAATGCCAAAACACAATCCCAAAAAGAATATTCACAAAAAAAAGCTAACTTTGGTCATCATATTGCTTGGCTTTTGCTTAATAAAAATTCCTCCTCATATAAGGATTTTGCTTTCATTTTGTGATAGACAACTACCACGCAGAAAATGCCAGCTTCTAAATCCTGTTTTCTGATTTGGCAAAAATGATTAAGCTTTAAACCTCAGTAACATTTTTCTGCAATAAGTGTGTGTGTGTGTGCGTGTGTTTATTTACGATAGACAGCAGAAAAGAGTCCATTTGTCATCAATTGTAGTCAACTTACCCCCTTAAATCTACGTACTCATCACACTCAACCTTTGTTTCCCTTCATGGGCATTTTAAAAGTTACTTATGTATATGTATGTGTGTGAATGTGCATTGTTTGTTTGTTTGTGTGTGTGCATTGCTTGAATGTGTATTTATGAAAGTATGTATGCAGCGTTGTGTGAATATGCCTCAAGTTGATTCCAGGAGCTATTCTCCCCTTTTTGACATTCATCATCATCATCATTTAACGTCTGCTTTCCATGCTAGCATGGATTGGACAATTTTGACTGAGGGCTGGCAAACCAGATGGCTGCACCAGGCTCCAATCTTGATCTGGCAGAGTTTCTACAGCTGGATGCCCTTCCTAACGCCAACCACTCCGAGAGTGTAGTGGGTGCTTTGTACATGCCAGTTAGGCAGTACTGGCAATGGCCTCGCTCGAATCTTTTTACACATGCCACCGGCACAGGTGCCAGTAATGCGACGTTGGTAACAATCACGCTCGAATTGTGCTCTTTTACATGCCACCGGCACGGAAGCCAGTTGGCTGCTCTGGCAACGATCACGCTCGGATGTTGCTCTTGGCACCCTACTAGCACGGGCACAAGTGCCAGTAAGACGACACTGGTAACGATCGCACTTGAATGGTGCCTTTTATATGCCACTGGCATGGAAGCCGGTTAGCTGCTCTGTCAACGATCACACTCGTATGGTGCTCTTTGTACCCTGCTAGCACGGATGCCAGGCATCAATTTTGATTTTGATTTCACTTGCCTCAACAGGTCTTCGCAAGCAGAGTTTAGTGTCCAAAGAAGGAAAAGGTACGCATAGGCAGACTGGTTACGCTCCTGGCATAGGCCATGAGTTATGGTCTCATTTGGCTTGCCGGGTCTTCTCAAGCACAGCATATTTCCAAAAGTCTGGATTGCTAGTCATTTCCTTGGTGAGGCCTAATGTTTGAAGGTCGTGCTTCACCACTTCATCCCAGGTCTTCCTGGGTCTACCTCTTCCACAGGTTCCCTCAACTGCTAGGGTGTGGCACTTTTTCCCACAGCTATCCTCATCCATTCTCGCCACATGACCATACCAGCACAGTTGTCTCTCTTGCACACCACATCTGATGCTTCTTAGGTCCAAATTTTCTCTCGAGGTACTTACACTGTTGAATATGCACACTGACATTACACATCCATCGGATCATACTGGCTTCATTCTTTGTGAGCTAATGCATGTCCTCAGCAGTCACAGCCCATGTTTCACTGCCATGTAGCATGGCTGTTTGTACACAAGCGTCATACAGTCTGCCTTTTACTCTGAGCGAGAGGCCCTTTGTCACCAGCAGCGGTAAGAGCTCTCTGAACTTTGCCCGGACTATTCTTATTCTAGCACCTACACTTTCAGGGCACCCTCCCCTGCTACTGACTTGGTCACCTAGGTAACGGAAGCTATCGACTACTTCTAGTTTTTCCCCCTGGAAAGTGACGGAAGATGTTCTCTGCACATTTTCAGTGTTTATTGCTCCTGAGCGTTTGCCACATACAAAAACTATCTGCCCAGTTAGCCTTCCTTTGATATTGCTGCCCCTCTTATGTGTCCATGGCTTATACTGGGTACATCTTACGGAGTTTCTACCTACACCTTTTCTACAGATTGAGTAGGGCCGTCTACCTGAAGGCGTTTGTGATTTGTCTGCCTTTCTACTTAATAAGACTTTGGTTTTAGCTAGATTGACTCTAAGGCCCTTTGATTCTAATCCTTATTTCCACACCTGAAACTTCTCTTCTAGTTCTGATAGTGACTCAGCTATTAGAGCAAGGTCATCAGCATTGAGGAGCTCCCAGGGGCATCCAGTCTTGAATTCCTCCGCTATTGCCTGGAGGACTATGATAAATAGGAAGAAGCTGAGGACTGAACTTTGGTGGACCCCTACCACTACCCTGAATTCTTCACTGTATTCGTTGCCAACCTTCACCTTACTTAGTGTCCCTTTACATGGCTTGCACAGCTTTCACTAACCATTCATCTATCCCTAGTTTCCTCATTGACCACCAGATAAGGGATTGGGGGACCCTGTTGAAGGCTTTCTCCATGTCAACAAAAGCCAGGTACAGGGGCTTATCTTTGGCTAGGTATTTCTCCTGCAGCTGTCTTACCAGGAATATAGCATCAGTGGTACTTTTCCCTGGCACGAACCCAAACTGCATCTCATCTAAACTAACTCTCTCTCTAATTAGTTGGGCTATGACCCTCTCCGTAACCTTCATGACCTGATCCAACAGCTTGATACCCCTGTAGTTATTTGTATCTAGGGTGTCACCTTTACCTTTGTAGCAGTTGACTATTATGCTGCTATACCAGTCATTGGGTATGACTCCTTTGTGTATCACCTGGTTAACTATACGGGTGACTAGGCTATAGCCGACACTATCAGATATTTTGAGCATCTCTGCAGTAATTCCTGATGGGCCGGGGGCTTTCCCTGTCTTCATGCTTCTAATTGCCTTAACTACCAAGGTACTGTCAATTCAGATAGCTGGTCTCTCTGTTGGGTCCACATTCGGCAGACTCTCTTTATCCCATTCATTTTCTTTATTCAGCAACCTTTCATAGTGGCGTCTCCAAACCTCTCTCTTTGCATCCTCATTTAGCGCAAGCGAACCATCATCCATGCGAACACATTTCTCTTACATATTTGAAATCTCAACTTTTTTTCTACTGAACCAAATTTCAAATTTTGTAGCTCAAAATGTAGCTTAAGAGATGACCAATCCAAAAACATATAAACATCATGAAATTTGTTCAAAAACTGAATTAGTGACAAAGCCTAGAGGTGGTTGCAAGTGAGTAAATGTTGACCTTAAAAATATTATTCACACACTACCATGTGATGAACTTCTTTCTGTTTCTATCTACTAAATCCATTCACAAGGTTTTGGTTGACCCTGAGGCTATAGTAAAAACATTTGCCCAAGGCGCCACTCAGTAGGACTGAACCAGGAACCATGTGGTGGGGAAACAATCTTCTTACCACACAGCTTTGGCCTTCACCAATAGCTCAATTTTGCATATAAAACCTGAGATTATTGTCAGATATTTTTTTTAAATAGGAAAAGTGGGCCTTATATGCCAACAAATTCAGTCCACAGAGGATTCAACAAGTTTTAATTTTCCTATCCTTATACGCTTTCAGGATTTCAGGCTAGTCCTTAAAAACAACAGAAATTAGTAAGAAAAACCCACTAGGCATATACTAACCAAGGTTATTTATGTCCACTTTATGTCAAAATCATTCACATATCAAAAATGTCACACTATTAGAGTCCTAACTCCATCACTCACTCTACATGCCTTTCATGAGTTTCTTGAATGACAAGATATCTCTTTACAAAAAAAATACTAATTTTTTAACCTTTATATACTTTAAGTTGTCCAATAAAAGATTTGAAACATTTGTTATGGTGCTTGATGAAGTTAAGTGAAGTTTGTATTTTTTTTTTTTAAGTTAAAAATTAAAAATGAGAAAGAGATACGCATACAAAGATAAAGATAAACACACAAAATGATAAACATACGATAAACATACAAAGAGACCAAATATTAAGTAGTTTCAAAAACTCACCATGACATTTTCTGAAGAATCTATATCCAGGTCATATAAAATCAATAGACTATGAGGTAAATAACGATGTACTGACTCCAGCAAGTCTATGACTTGTTTATATTGACCAGGCTCAACACCGCTAGCAATGACAGGTAAATTAACATTCTCCTTGCTAGGAAATCGTTCATCGTCTTCTCGTCGACTGCTGCTGCCATCTCGAAAGCCAAGTAACTCTAAATACTCAGGATCAACATCATCCAACTCTTTTGCATGTTTGATGCTTGAAGGTAAATTCTTGATGCTGTTGATGTGTTTGTTAGTTTCTTTAACAATGGTTTGAAAATTAGGTGTTGGGTTACTCAGCAGCCAAATGGCCACTATAGTAGAAGCAGCAAAAAGAATTACAAGATAGAAATTTTTCGTCTTCATGGGATCCAAAAGGAAACTTCCCTTTTTTGCATGAAGGCTATCAGATAATGGAAATTTCATGAGTGCATTCAGTAATCCAAAAAGGAGAAAAAGAGCCAGTTCAGTGTTGAAGAGAATTCATATTTTTGTCGTAGAAATGATCAGCTGAAAAGGAAAAGAAAATATCAATACAAAATCAATATTTATTTTGATATTAACAGATGAAGTATGGCTGTATGGTTGGCGGAATTTGAACTCAGAACGTAGCGGCAGACGAAATACTGCTAAGCATTTCGCCCGTATATTTTGATAATACTAAAATTCTAGAGATGTTTGTGTGTACCTGAAATATCTAAGAAATAGTATATTTCATCTTAATTTTTTTTTGCATATTTATTTTCATACCTTCAGTAGTGCAGTACAAATTTTTGTGATATTTGGGACTATTTATTAAGGAAAATGATTAAACACAATTTTTGTTTGTTTATTTCTTGACAAAAAAAAAACATCACTGTTGTGATGTCAACACACATATATAATGAATGTTACGGCATGTCTGTCAATACAAACACACAGCTGTTATCTGTGACGTATACACACATATAGTCTTTGCACTCTCTAAGAAAAAAAAACTTTGACTTTTTGACGCACACAATATTTTAATCATTAGAAATATTTTAACTGAATGTGATTTCAAAAACGTAAGTTGTTTGTACATCATCATCATCATCATTTAACGTCCGCTTTCCATGCTAGCATGGGTTGGACGGTTCTACTGGGGTCTGTGAAGCCAGAAGGCTTCATCAGGCCCAGTCAGATCTGGCAGTGTTTCTACGGCTGGATGCCCTTCCTAACGCCAACCACTCCGAGAGTGTAGTGGGTGCTTTTTACGTGCCACCCGCACATAAAATGAAAAAAGGAATATTCACAGTAAGTATTTATATTTTAGTTCTCCTTAAACAGACAATCTTTTAATGCTTTTTTAAAACTATTTTCAAGTGCATGGCAATCTTTTGCTTATCATCCAGAGTTCGTTAATTTCAGTAAAAAAATTTTATTTATTTTTGTTTTAAAGAGAAAGAGAGGAGAAAGTGAAAGATGTATGTAATGTATATGTGTGAGTGTGAAAGAGAGAGAGAGTGAAGGGGTTTGTCGTCACGTATACGTACATATATCTACTGCATATGTAGGAAATTCTATCTGTGGGTGTGTTTGTGGAGTTGTTAGCTAACTCTTACAACGTTTTATCGATTTTGGTGAAACTTGACACGCGAGTAGAACTCATGTTTGGAAACCTCATGACATACTCAGATTGTTGAAAAAAAAATCAATACTAGGGCCCCTGGAAAGGATCCTTATATATATCTAATATATTTCACTTTAACAGCCATAACCCATTCATTTTCCTAAATCATTTGGTATAAATCAAATTGAATATGCTTATTTCTTTGTATTTGAACTGTTAGAGTTATTGTCACAATTTATCCAGTACAACCCTTAAACAAGTAAATAGTATTTTCCTAAACAATAGGTCCACTTATTTCGGTTAGTGACTTATTCATGAAAAATACCAACACTAGCGCTGCTGAGGGCAATATTCTCTGGGAATGCACAAAAGCTCTTTTCAGAGTTATTTACTTTGAATTGTTATTATCTCATATCTGATTAGCCTGTTATTATATAACATGCTTTACGATTTTAGTATACATACCTTACTAGTATTTCCTCCTATGTTCTATATACTCGGGGAACACATTAAAGCCCTTTTCGGGGATACTTTATTTGAATTCTTACTATCAGGTAAGTAATTCCATGTTATTACATGACTTCACAATTTGGGTATTCATAACTTTATTTTTTGAAATTTTCAGAAAACTTTTACAAATTTGTATTCTATTAACAAGAATTCATACAATTATGCAAAAACCATAACAGAATTTTTCAGTGTGTGATTTAAGGCTTCTATAGCTGTTATTTTTAGCACATCTTACAACTACTTTATTTCTTGTGTTAAGCATTTAATGCAAAAAAAAAAAAAAAAAAAAAGAGTATAGAAATGAAATATTTATCAAAATATCAAACTTATCAAAATATTTATCAAACAACAAACTATAATCCAGTTCGAAACATGTGGTTTAGCATAAAATATTAGTTTATAAACACACGTTTTTTGTAATGCCTGACTTGTTACTATGGAAACAGGCACCTATATGCCTGTAGTTTTCAATTGACCAAAATTACCCAAAATTTCCAAACTTTAAAAGCTATTAACTATTTATTTATTGATTTATGGTGAAAATGAATTTCATGTCAATAATTACCATACAAAAAGTACATCAACATACCAAATATGAAATCAATTGGAACAAAATTGAAGAAATTGAAAAGTAGCAGCCAAACAGAAAAGATTCAACACTTGCCCAAGTGGGACTGAACCTGGAACTACATGGTTAGAAAGCAAACTTCTTACTACACAGCCATGCCTATACCTATTTATGCACACACACAAACATGTCTACAAAAAGAACATTAAAGCTAAAAAGTACTGACAAATATAATATTCCCAACTACACCAAGAGGTTTGGTTTGGAATTTGTCAATAAAATTTGAAGCTAATTACAAACACTCCAGATGCCACCAGTAGCTCTAAATAGATTGGTACAGGTAGATAAAAGCAAAGAGAGCTGGAGTAAGGAAGGGTTTCTTCTTTTCTTTACTTGATTGATAGTTGGCAAATATAATTAATTAAATGGTAGAAAATAGAAATGCATGGTGATGGTAGTGGGTCTCTAAATATAATCAATAGTGTTTTTTCTAAATCTAACAGATTGGTGATTTATAAACGAGTCAGTAAAACTGCAATTTCCTACTACATTGAACAGCTGACTGAGCATGAAATGCAATCACAGCCATTTCAAGATCATAAATTAATTAATGGCAAACTGATTGTAGTTACCTAGAAATTTTTTTTTTAAATACAAATTTAGAGACATTATTATTATTAGATTTTAGGGTCTTCATTCAATGTGAAATCCTAACACAAATTGGATTGGGAGAGAGATTTCTTACCTGACAAGTACCCAGGTGTCAGATAGGAGAATGGCCTCCAGATATAGGAGTTTATGGCAAATATGAAAATAAGCCTTAATGAACCTCTTATGAAGTGCTCTTTATCAAGGAATATCATTGCAGGAGCATACCCAAAACAAAGTACTCCAAGAAGAGAATGGAGTGAATGATGTAACTGCCAAGTACTGAAAACACAAAAGGTTCCAAATAATAGGTGGACATGTGCATGGAAGAGGGAACAATTTGAGCTCAAATGGCAATGACGGATGCAATCTAGGAAAGAATGGAAACCCATTGTGCCCAGTGATGCAGAGGGATATCTGATAGTCTGGTCATTAAAAAGAAATATATTCTTTCATTCAAGTTATTAGACTGCTGTCATGTTGGGGCACCACATTCAACAGTTCAGCTGAGTATAACTGTGGCCATGCTGGGACATCATCTTAAAGGGTTTCAGTCAAATGAAACAACTCTAGTACTTATCTTTTTTTTTAAAGCCTTGCACTTATTCTATCAGTTTCTTTGTTGAACTGCTAAGCTATGTGGATGAAAACAAACCAACACCAGTTGTCAAGCAGTGGTGGGAGCAAACACAAACACATGTACATATATAATGTAGTAGGCAGGGTAAAATCCCAGCTGTTTCCTCTTGAAGTGCATCTACTTATTACAATCCAATATGTAGTTTGCGTAGTTGCTGTCTAGGTGCAAAAATACATATTAAAGTTGAAAATTCTGGAAATATTATTTGCAGAGATATTGCATAAGAAAACAGGATGTCTCAAATTATAAATTCAAATATAAAAGGCATTTCACATCGTATTTCTAAAATTTCAGCTTTTTTCCAGTCATACTAACTACTATGATTTAGTTCTTTCTAGAGCTGGATATAAAGATAAACTAGAGTATACAAATAATATAAATGATAAGCATGTGTTTGTGGGCACTACAAATAACAAACCACTCAATAAACTAAAAAAACAGTTTCATTAACATAGAATGTCAAAAAATTTATAAATCTAAAACTAAACAAAATAACAATGACCAAACCCATAAATCAAATAATAAGGACCACAGTAATAAACTTAATAACAATAAATATAATTTTAATAATTACTACAACACTACTAATAAGTATATAATTAACAGAGATAATAAATGTAATTTTTGAATAAATATGTCTTTAAATAATGTCTTATGGAAAACAATTTATAAATGCTCCCTCCATACTCATCACAAAACATACCAATATATCGGTGCTACATCTACAAAATTTAAATTACTGTATTACAATCCCATTTCTTCATTCAAACATAAATCTTTTATTTGGGAGTTAAAAAATAAAAATATAAAATATGCACTATCTTGGTTAATTGTTACAAATGTTACTCCCTATAAAACGGGAAATAAATTTTGTAAATTTGTTTAATACAAAGTATAGAAATATTAAACTGTAAAAACCATATTAACAAGCACAAAGAATCACTTAACCGATACTTTCATAAAAAATTTAGCACATTTCAAAATTTCTCAAAATTGTTACTAACCTTACTAACTAACAGATATTATCAATGTTGATTTCAAATTTTGGCACAAAGCCAGCAATTTTGAAGAGGGGATAAGTCGATTACATCACCCCCAGTGTTCAACTGGTACGCCAAAGGGATGAAAGACCTGATCCAACAGTTTGATAATTCTGTAATCATTTCTGCCTAAGGTGTCACCTTCGTTTAGTAGCAGTTGACTATAGTGTTGCTACACCAGTCATTGGGTATGATTCCCTCATGGACTACCACCTGATTGACTATACAGGTGATGAGACCATAACCCACACCACCAGATATTTTAAGCACATGGGTCAGGGGCTTTCTCTGTCTTTATATCCTTCATGGCTTTATCTACCAAGCTATTGTCTATTCAGATGTTCAAATTTACAGAAAATAAAAGTCGAAGACAGGTGAGGGAACAACAAGCAGGTGTATTAGTTTGTCGCTTGAGAAGAATGGAAAAGTCTTTGACATTTTGAGCCTACACTCTTTGACTGAAAACAAATGGAGAGAGAACAAAAAAAACAAACCAGAGAGAGGGAAAAATATGTGGGGATTAATAGTTCATACTTGTATATATATGTTTGTAAAGATTTACATATATAACCTTGTTTATAGCCATCTAATTCTGTACATGTGTAGGATTTTTATTATACATAGCCATTATATGTATGTGTGTGTATATCTATGTATTTATGACTTCTTTTTTGTAATAGTAAATTTGCTCTTCCTTCCTTCACTCCAACTATCTACACTGCTCTTGGTTACTAACTAAATATGTTTCAGCCAAATGTACAATATTTGTGTTATTTAATTTCTCTGTCTGAAGAACTTCATGCAGGACATTCCTTACATATCTAACAAGTAAAACTCTGTAATTCCTATTAGCAAATGAAACATATGTAATGGTGAATACATAAAACCAATAAATTTTCCAGCTTCCTATTTTGTTATATATGTATGTATGTATGTAGGTGCAGGGGTGGTTGTGTGTTAAGAATCTTACTTCCTAACCACATGGTTCCAGGTTCAGTCCTACTGCATGGCACCTTGGGCAAGTGTCTTCTACTATAGCCTCAGGCCAACCAAAGCCTTGTGAGTGGATTTGGTAGACAGAAACTGGAAAAAGCCTGTCATATATATATATATTTCTTTACTACCCACAAGGGGCTAAACACAGAGGGGATAAACAAGGACAGACAAACGGATTAAGTCGATTACATCGACCCCAGTGCATAACTGGTACTTAATTTATCGACCCTGAAAGGATGAAAGGCAAAGTCGACCTCGGCGGAATTTGAACTCAGAACGTAACGGCAGACGAAATACGGCTACGCATTTCGCCCGGCGTGCTAACATTTCTGCCAGCTCGCATATATATATGTGTGTGTGTGTGTGTCCACCATCTCTTGGCAACCAATGTTGGTGTCATTATGTCCCCATAACTTAGCAGTTCGGCAAAAGAGATCAATAGAAATAAGTACTATGCTTACAAAGATTAAGTCCTGGGGTTGATTTGTTTGACTAAAGGCAGTGCTCCAGTATGGCCACTGTCAAATAACTGAAACAAGTAAAAAACAAAAACAATATATATATATATATATATATTCCATATAAACCCATATAAATTGCACACCTGTGCAATTTACACACGTGATTTTCAGGGTAAAATTTGTTAAAAAAAGCTTCAACTCATGTAAAATTCGCACCCCAAAATTTTCATAATTGCTAATATAGCCAGGGGTAAAAGGTTTCCAATTTAGTTGTATTTAGCATAATTTCACTTACTTATGATTAGATTTTATTAAATTTTCATTAAATAAAAATAATTTCTGTTTAACAGGTATCAACGTTGAAAGCTATTATATTACAAAGTGTTTGTGTTGTTTATAATAAACTTCTGCCCAAAAGAGATTATGTCCAATCTTTAGCATACTTCTGTATATCTTCTCAAATCACGATCACAGGAAAAGTTGTTGATAAGAATTACCAACAAAACCAAAGCTGATAAATACGCACAGGTGTTGCAAATTAAGTTTAATTACCATTAAACATCAGCTTGGTTGACACTTTACACAACCGACAAAGGAAGGTGACCGATCAGATTGATTATGTAACAGAATTCTTTTCCGCCCATTCTTGTCGGAACCTTTGATATGGAGTATTGAAATTTTAATCCCATTCACACTTATAAAATGTCAAGCAAACTTAAAAATTTGTCATTACCATTATCGTCAGTATGGACAGAACTTATGAATAGTTTGCTGCAAAGGAGATATTAAATATGTTGAATATGTATTTGAACGGTGGCAATAGAGCCAATGTCCAAAATTGGCGTAAACAGTATGACAAACTTAAAACTGTGCCTAGTAATAATCAGACAAAAATAAAAACATACAATCAAGATTATCCATATCTTTACATTTTTTTCAGTCGGGAATATCCAAATTATTACGTATATCAATAGTGCTCCATTGTGATACTCCACTGTGATACTCCAAGCAATGTAGAATATGGCCTGGACTGTGTTTACCAGCTTGATCGTCAGACTTCAAAAACTAGTCAACCATTTAATGGTTTTAGTAAATTTATACAGAAACAGTAAGCATTATACCATCCAGCATAAATAAAAGTCAACTTCATATTTAAGCCATTATTTTTTTCTGTAAAAACCTATTCTGACATTAAATGAGTCAACTTTTGGTGTGAATGTTTACGTTTTGTATGTCTTTTCGCAACAAAAAAAAAAAATAATTCTGGAAGCAATCTACTCATGTAATTTATGCACCCAATAAAGTTTATTTTTAATTTTAAGAAAAAAGTGCATAAATTTCATGGGTTTTTACACACATACCCAATACGCTCCTTTCAGTTTCCATCCACCAAATCTATCCACAAGGCTTTGGTTGCCCAAAGCTATAGCAGAAGACACTTGTCACACACAGACAGACTGAACCCGTGGTTGGGAAGCAATCTTCTTACCACTTTGGCTGGTTTGGTGCTTACTCAATTGATGTGTAGGTCAAACCACCATTTCATCATATATCAACATAACCAGTTTTAAGTGGCATAATCATAAACTTACATATATTTACTCTCAGCATTAGTTGATGACACTTGCCCTGGGTACTATTCAGTAGGATTGAATCCAACTGCTGTAATCATCTGAGAGCTGAATTAGCACAAGACACACATTGTATGCCCACCCCACTTCTGGCTACCTCCCTGCTTCTTCCTCTGGAATCACTTCTGTTCCTCATTATCATCCCGGTTCATACTATTTTTACCAATCACCTTTTTGCTATGCCTTCAGCCACTGCTCTCTTCTTTCTGCTATACTCCTTTCTTAACACCTCTCTTACTGGCTTTCTTCCTCAATGCTCTTTCGTATTGTTGTGGCGGACCAAGTAAGAGGTGGGTTGTACCACTACTGATAAATAGTGGACAAACACAGCAAGCAGTGTCAGTCAGTGAGGTACGCTGTTCAGGCCAGTCACGTCCTTTCATCATCATAATGTGGGACATATCCATGGCAAAGAGGATCCGGAGCTCACACAGTGGGAAAATGTTAAAAATCCCATGGTAGGATTTGAACTTCACATAGTGGAACGTAATATACAAACAGCGAAAAGCAGTGGGAAAATGTTAAAAATCCTGAGGTGGGATTTGAACTTTACACAATGAAAAGTAATATACACACAGTGAAAAATATATAAAAAAAGATTCTGAAGAAAAAAATTATAAAATTGGAACTCTAACATAGAACTGAACTACACACAGTGAAAAATAATATAAGTTCATTCAAAGGACTTCAGTCAGGTTGCTATATGTAGTAGCACTACCAGTAAATAATGTAGACTGCAACTACCTGCAGCATTGTGAAGAAAAAAAATATGGTTCTGTGAGGAACAAAAAACAAATAATAAGTCCGTGCAAACAATTTAAGTCAGGTCAGGTCACTATGTGTAGTAGCGTTACTAATAAATAATGTAGACTGGTACTACCTGCAGCATTTTGAAGAAACAAAAAATGTTTCTGTGTGAAACAAAAAACGAATAAGTCCATGTGAAGGATTTAAGTCCGGTCACTATATGTAGTAGCGTTACTAATAAATAATGTAGACTGGTACTACCTGCAGCATTTTGAAGAAAAAAATATGGTTCTATGTGGAACAAAAATATAATTCTGTGTGAAACAAGAAAAAAATCTAAGAGAAAAATAATTCTGGTTAGAAGAAAAAGAAATGAAAATATATATATAATGTTGTGTTGAGAGAAAAAATTTCAAAGTGGGGAGGTATTGTGGCGGACACCCCCAAGTGAGAGGTGGGCTGTTCCACTACTGACAGACACAGCAAGCAGTGTCAGTCACTGACTCAATTTTTGGGTTGTGACAGTGTTTTTTGAAATCTTTACGATTCTGTTGAAGTAAGTGTGATATTGTTATAATTGTTAAAGGTCTCCCCTCATGGTTGTACTACGTTAGTTACTTGTTGAAATTACTGTTTTAATAATGAGTTTTTGCTGAATTGTTTTTTTTATTCCCATTTATGGGAGAGCTAGAGAGAAGTGAAATGGAAACTTGACCAGAAAATAGCCACATCATCATCATTGTTCGACCGTGGTCAAGACAATGGAATTTACTATGCTACGCCAGACTTCACGGTCCATCATAGCATTACGGAGGTCCTGTTGCTGGATGCCTGTATCTCTGGAGATTACATCAGGGTAGGAGAGTGTGCGCCCTCTGGTATCACGAGTAGATGGCTTCCAGAGGAGAAGAGTAAAAATTGCCTTGTTTTCAGCTCTACAACAATGTCCAGCAAACTGGACTCTCCTACCTTTCACAAGAGATGATACAGGTGGTAGTTTTCCATATATTTGTATTTTGGTTGGATGACGCTTCCACGAGACATTTTGAGCTCTCATAAGGAGGTGAGTGTAAGTTCCATCCAACCACTCCTCAAGCTTCTTTGATAACGTCAAGGTTTCTGAGCCATATAGTAGAATTGGTTCAGCCACAGTTATGCGGCTGAAATTGGCAGAGGAATAGTAGAAGCTTTGGAGGTTTGAGAAGTTAAAAATGAACCCAGAAAGCTGAAAGAAAGTAGCAAGCTATTAGAAAAGGCCACAGCCTTAAACTGACACCCCCCAGGTTGACTTAACAAATGGAGTTTAAAAAACAAACAGTGATATACAAAACACTGAAGGTATCGACAAGGAAAATCGATATAGCTATGATAGAAGACATTGAGAAGTGTTTAAAAGAGGTCAAAAGGTCACCACATTTATAACAAAAGGAAGAAGATATGGCACAGTGGAGGTGCAATTCATAAGCTAAGAAGAAGCAATAAAGCACTCCACTGATGCCATAAAGATAGAAGAGTGAGTGCTCCTACCAATATACTGTGGCAAGCGAGTTATCAGAGTAAGGGTGGGAAAAGTGCCACCAGAATTGGATGAAACATGGTTGGTTGCTGCAGTAATGTACAACATGGAGGAGGATGCGAAAATCCTGAGAGTTATGAGAACAAAAAGAGTGAATTTTGGGGGATACAGAATCAAGATGGCAGTCCAGTCAACTGTGAGTGACATGAATAAGATTCCAGAAGAAATATTACCTGAAGATATGAGATTGAGATGGTGGTGGAGAGCAGGTCTCCCATATGCTACTTGTGTGGTGAGAAAGTCCACATGAAGGCAAGGTGCCCCTAGAGAGAAGAGAAAGAGCAACAAATAGAACAGGCTGAGGAACAGGAGAAAGTGAACTATGTGGTCCAGGAAGATGAGGAGACAACAGGAATAGAGGAGGAATTTGAAGTGGTGAAAAAATGAAAAAGGAAAGAAAGAATTGGCTCTCTGCCAGAGAGACAGAAAAAGAGGTGGAGAAGGAAGTCGTAAAAGTGGTTGAAAAGGAGGTCGAGAAAGAGGTAGAAAAGGAGGTTAAGAAGGTCATGGAGGAGGAGGAGGAGAGAGAAGCAAGCATACTAGAGAACCTTTTTGGACAGCAAAGAGAAGAAACAGTGACACTAACCAGAATAGAGGAGGTGGTGCCAAGGGTGGAACATGATAAACAAGCAAGAAGACAAAGAAAATATAGCTGGAATTTCGTGACATATGCTAAAAGTATATATACCGAAAGAGTGATAACCAAGCTTAAATCTGTTATAAGGGTTAGGTTGCCCAAGGAGATGTACAGTATAAATGTAAAAGCTATTCTAATCGATAAAGAAAAATATAAAAAGTTGAAGGAAAAGTGTGAAATCAAGCAGCCGGGATTCGTGGTGGAGTCCGACAAACCACCGCTAGTAGAACTAAGTGAACTAGATACTTACATCCGATATTAAATAAAAAGAGTAAAATGGCTTTAAAAAAAAAGAAGAAAACAAGAGTAAACAAAATGATGCTAATAGTGAAAAAATAAGGAAAGAAAGAAAAAGATTACAAACTGAAAGTAAGACCATTCAAATGGTAGGGGTGCAATGTGAGTGGGGCCCATGCAGCCATTTCATCACCATTGATTTCATTGTACATTTTTCCATTTTCCATTCATTTTTATGTTTTTTGTCCCCACTGTGGTGTTCTGTCTGTCCTTGTGCTGTCCCCTCTGTGTCATGGCCTAGGTGCCAAATAAAAAGAATTACAGTCACCAAGCTACACCTTTGAGTTGTGAATGGTTATTTATTGTTTGATGTTGTTCTCTTTGGGACTACCTCGTGTTTAAAACTGGTCAGTGTCTTTCGGCACATTGCTCACCTGAACAACCTTAGTTCTCCTGTTGTAACCCTGTTAGGGGTGAATTGTTTGCATTTTTTGTGGGAATTGCATCTGCACAAAATGACTAGTGATTTGTATGAAGTGCTGGAGCTACTGAAGAGTGTCGACTCAGAGTACAAAGCGACTCAGAAGAAAGTGTGGATGATTATGCAGCAGTGGTCAGTAAAAAGCAAAGAAGATACAACATCAGGCCAAAGGCCATGGAAAAATTTCAACCAATTCTGCGGAGAGAGGGAGCAAACATGAGATTAACTCCCCTCACAAGGAAGCCACACAGGAAACAGAAAAAAGAACAATAATTCATAGAACACTATCTCTTAAAGCAAAGAAAATAGAGGTAGCATCTACCGAAGAAACTGGAAAGGCCCTAAAGCCAACGTGGCATTCATGAAAAGAAGAAAGAAATTCAGTACTGTGGAGGTATAATCCATGTCAGAATACGACACTAGGGATGATTCCATGATCATCCTGCAGACAAAGGAGCTGGCTCTTTTACCGTCATACCTTGGTAAAAGAACCACAAAAATTGCAATAGGTTATCCACCTGAAATTAGATCGGTGTGGCTTCTGGCAGCTGTTTGCTCCAATATCAAGGAGGTGACACTGCTGGAATTCAAGGAGAAAAAGTGCAGAACTGGTGTGGTGGGAGTCTTTCAGTGACACTTCAAGCCACACCAGCAGAACTGGAGGAAATTCCAGAATTTATAATTCTGCCAGATGAGACAAAACTGAGAGTCTCAATACAGGGCAGAATCCCAAGATGTTTCGAGTACAGACTAAAGGGGCACATAAGGAAACCGTGCTCCCAAGCCCTTCAAACCTGAAGCACAAGGAAAAAGACAAGATGAACCAAGGGAACAGCAAGAGAAGCTGAATGAGGAGGCTCCAGGTGAAGAGGAAGAGAAGACAACGGAGAGGGAGAATTGCGTGCCAGAGGAAGTTGGACCGTCCACAACTACCAAGGTAAGTGAAGAGGAATGGTCAGTTGCAGGGAGGACAAAGGAAAAAACAAGTTCTCTTTCTCTTCCTTCAACAAACACAAAAAGCTTAAAAACGAATGCACAAGAACAGATACAATCGCAGACAATATACATTACAAACACAGACAGTAAAGAGGAAAAAGAAACTCCAAAAAAGGACACTGAATATACAACACAAGCAACACACAGCAAGGACAAACAGACAAAAATAGAACAACTCTTCAAAACTCTTTCTAAAAATGTTCAATGATGTTATCTAGAGTGTGGGGTTTTGAGTTGATGTTGTTCCACCTTTTCATTTACCATTACCATTCTTTTCATTTGATTTGATTTTTCCCTACTTTGTTATTTTATCTGTCCTTGTTTGTCCCGTCTATGTTAGGCCCTGAATGGCCAAATAAAGAAATACGGTCAGAGAGGTACGCTGTTCAGGCCAGTCACGCAGACGACGACAAAAGGACGTCATCATAATGTGGGACCATATCACATATCTATCATCATGCCCCACTTACTAAATCCTCTGTGTACCTCTCTATCACCCTCTCCACTGTTCCTAAACCTTGCACATCATCCCACCACATTCCAACCTATTCTCCTTCCACAGTCACTCCTATATCTTTCACCTGACTCCTCTCCATACAGCTATTCCTTTTCAAAAGCACTTCCACCCTTGTCTATCACACACTATATTCACCTCCACTTGTCTTCTGTTGCTCTTCTCTCCCCATAGCAACTGTTTGCATCCTCTCCTATGCTCATGTATCTGCTCTATAGTAAAACACCTGCCCTTGTTCCTTTATTTAGCCTTTCAACAACTGGCATAAAGCCATCCACTTCCACCTTCCCCACCCGAATAGTCCCCTTAGTAGTGGGAGTTTTTTTCTTTTTCCCCATTCTTTTTCTGTTAAAAAAAAAAAGAAGAAAAGAGTACCCACCCATAGAAGCCATACCAAATCTGAGACTGGAGCTCAATGCAACTTTGCAGTGTGACAGATTCAGTCAAACATCCAACCCAAAATGGACCTCAAACGATAATGATGGTGATGAGCCATACCTGTACTTAGATTATGTTCTTTTAGCTCAGTGGTGCAGTTATTATACTTCCTTCACTGGGTCTTTCGGTTCAAGCCTTATCAATTTTTCTCTGATATGAAAATGAGAATGGAATAGAGTATATAACAATTTTTCTTTACCAATGTTCTCATACAGTAACAGAATAACATTGTCTTCAAATTTTGGCACAAGGTCGGGAATTTCCAGGAGGGGGTAAATTGGTTACATCAATCCCAGTACTCAACTGGTGCTTATTTTACCAACCCCAAGAAGATGAAAGGCAAAGTTGACCTCAGCAGTATTTGAACTCAGAACATTAAAAGACAGATAAAATGTTGCTAAGCATTTTGCCCAACATGCTAACAATTCTACCAGCTCACTGCCTTACAGTAGCAGAGACATATTATATCTTCAATTTTTTCCATAGTTAGGAGTGTTTACTTCTCAACATAAAGTGAAAAAATAATAGTAGATAACAACTCTCAAGATAGAGGAGGTGACAAATATGTAACAAGGAGTATAGCTTTCTCCTTAGACTATACATTCATACTACCTTATATGGAATTTTACACCACCTAAAGAATCAAATGTTTAAAAAAGAAAAACAATGTCAAAAGAAATCTTAGTTCATGCTTCTCCATAAACTTCTGCCCATCTTAGTCTTCAAACAAACAGTGGAATTTCCAAGGGGTGCTGCTAGTTATGTTTTATAATAGTTTTATATGAGTTTCCACTTCTTCACGAGACGTATCTCTATGCTCTTTACGTGTGTGTGTAGTATTGCTTTTGAGAGAGTAGACCTGTTAGCTTTCCTTTGCTATGGTGTTTGGTTTGTTGTTGCTGGAGTTATTTTGTTGCTTTTGTTATGCAAAATATGTCCTATGTGAGTTGTGCTATTTGTTGAGTGGTGAATAGGCTTTGTATGTGGTGTGAAGCTGGTGTTTTGTGTTTCAGTATATTCTACCTAGCATTAAAGAATTGGAGCAATGTAGAATGTGAACTACATAAATTATTAGTATTGTAATGATAGGTATCAATTATACAATAGTGTGCATTGTTATTTTATTGGACATTTGCTGTGTTGAGTATGTGTGTGTTGTCTTATTTTAAGTGGTTATTGTATAAGGTATCTATTATGGGCAGTGAAAGTGTTATTTGAGTTGTGGTTTACAAATGCCTAGCTAACTTATTGTTTGGGATGTAACTGATATATATATATATATATATATATCATCATCATCATCATCGGCGTTTAACATCTGCTTTCCATGCTGGCATGTGTTGGACAATTTGACTGACGGCTGGCAAAGCCAGAAGGCTGCACCAGGCTCCAATCTGATCTGGCAGAGTTTCTACAGCTGGATGTTCTTCCTAACACCAACTACTCTAATAGTTTGGTGCTTTTTATGTGCCACCAGCACGAGGGCTAGTCCAACGGTACTGGTATCGACCATGCTTGAATAGTGCTTTTTACATGCTACCGGCACAGGAGCCGGTCAGGCATCACTGGTAACAACTACATTCAAGTGGTGCTTTTTACGTACCACTGGCATCGACCACACTCGAATGGTGCCTTTTACATGCTACTGGCACCCGTGCTGGTCAGGCAGCATTAGTAATGACCACACTCGAGTGGTACTTTTTTATGTGCCACCGGCATGGGTGGCAATCCATGGCAGTACTGGCATCAGCCATGACAATGACTTCACTTCACTCAACAGGTCTTCGTAAGCGCAATATGTGTATATATAAATTTCTTTTGGATAGACACAGGTGTGGCTGTGTGGTTTAGTCTCAGGTTTAGTCCCACTGTAAGGCCCCTTGGACAAGTGTCTTCTACTATAGCCCCAAGTTGATGAAAGTCCTGAGTGGATTTGGTAGATGGGAACTGATAGAAACGTGTCATATATACATGTGTGTGTGTGTTACTATATCCTTGCCTTGACTGTCAGTGAGAATTGTAAATGAGTGTTACTATCATGCAGTCAGTGTCCTTCCATTCCAATCTCCCATGTAAACATGTCTGGTTATGGGTAAAATTACCAACATGGAAACAGGTGAGGGTTGGTAACAGGAAGGGCATCCAGCTGCACCAAAATCCACCTCAACAAATTCTGCCCAACCTATGCAAAAATGGAGAAGTGGACATTAAACAATCATCATGATGATGATGGTATGGCAATGTTATACATATGAAATTGTCAAGAGAAATGAGGATGCATCATCATCATCATCATCGTTTAGTGTCTGCTTTCCATGCAGGCATAGATTAGACAGTTGACTGGAACTGATAAGCTGGAGAGCTGCACCAGGTTCCAGTCTGATTTGGCAATGGTTTCTATGGCTGGATGTCCTTCCTAATGCCAACCACTCCAAGAGTGTAACGGGTGCATTTTATGTGCTACTGTTGCCAGTAACTGGATGCCAATTACATGACACAGGCATCGACCACAACTACAATTTCACCTGGCTTGACAGCCCCAACAGTCTCAGTCACTTGTCATCACCTCCGTGAGGCCCAACGTTCGTACAGTGCTCTTTTTATGTGCCAGTTATGTGTAGCAACTTAAGGAGTTTTAACTTCATGAGTTAGGAGAGCATAGAGCTTCAAAATTGTTTCTGTGGTATATGTATAGTGACTGCCTTTCAGTGCAGTTGAATGGGAATAGGTTATTATGCCCATGAAATGCTTAGGTTGCAAGTGAATGTTGACTGTTTGCAGAATGTTAAGGAAGTGCATTTACCAGTGTGTGTATGTGGAAAGTGACACATGTCACTAAGATATGAAATAAATGTAAGACAGAACTCAGAGGCATGCTACAGTTGATAGAATGTGAGTCAGAAAAAGCTTGTTACTGATGACAAGAACAAAAATGCTTTTATTATAGTTAATGAATGTGATTTGATTACAGTGGTGTGTAAACTGACAGAACACAATAATGTTGTCTTAGAGACGCTATATTTGGAAGGAAACACAATGGTCATGGCTGGAAAATCCATAATTATAAGTCTGCTTAACCTGGGGTTAAACAACAAGTTGTCAGTGTTTTGGTTCAATGAACTACAAACTGAAAGAACTTACCTCCTACAAATAAAATAGTTCAACATTTTGGACTGAGTAGGACCATTACACTGCTTCACAATGTTTACAATAATAACAAGAAATAACATATTTTCTATCACAGTAAGACTCTTAGCCAAAAAAAAAATTACTAAATCTTGAGTAATCATCATATCTAATAAATAAGGAATTGTAATCCCAACAGTGAGGAATAGTGGAGATTATATACATATCTTTTGCTTGATTCAGTCATTAGACTGTAGCCATACTGGAGCACCACCTTGAAGAACATTTAGTCAAATGAACTGATGCCAGTACTTAATTTTTTGGCTAAACCTGGTATTTATTCCATCAGTTTTTTTTCCTGAACTGCTAAGTTACAGGGATGTAAACACAACACCCATTGGCAAGCAGTGGTGAGACACAAACACACATTATATATTTATATATATATATATTATGATGAACTTTCAGTTTCCATCTACCAAATCCACTGACAAGGCTTTGGTCAGCCTGATGCTATAGTAGAAGTCCCTTGCCCAAAGTGCCACGCAGTGGGACTGAACCCAGAACTAAGTGGTTAGGAAGCAAACTTCTTACCACACAGCCACACCTGCACCTCATACATATTTATTTTCAGATTTCATGTCTAAATCTTGGTTTAAATGGTTCTTAACCCTTTAGTGTTCAGATTATTCTATCAAACATAATGCCTATTGATTCCCATTGATTTGAATTAATCATGCATTATCTCATATCTTCAAGATCTTGATGGTGTAATTACTTAATGTAGAATAACATTGTAGGGTAGGTGTGAGAGCCTGGATCTGGTCAGTTTGAACATAAAACAGATTAAATATTTTGGCCGGATATTGCCGGTTTAAATACTAAAGGGTTAACACTTCTTTTAATGTTTTCATATCAGGTCTTGGGTAGTAGATGCTTCTGCTGTACCATAAAAGTGACTCGGGGTCCAAGATTACCGAACACTTTTTCTGTTTCAGTCACAAGTTTATAGTGGATTCATAAAGGGAATACTTTTTTTGTTTAATATTAAATATCTGATGAAGATTTAACATATTATTCACAGCTATATTTTATAAAAACAAAAACAACTTTAGGATAGCTAATGACAGTTTGCAGTTTGTTAGAGTGTCAGAGTGCAAACTAGTGTTTATCAAGTGAATCAAAGTAGTGCACATGATAATACAAGGTGTCAGAGCCATTACTGCCAAATAAGAAGTTTAAAATAATATCAATATTTCTAATTACCAAGGGATGCCAAGTAAAATGCTTAGTGGCATTTCGTCCATCTTTATGCTCTGAGTTCAAATTCTGCTGAGGTCAACTTAAACTTTCATCCTTTTCATGTCAATAAAATAAGTACTAGTTGAGGACTGGGGTTGATGTAAGTGACTTATGCCTTGCATCAAAACTTGCTGACCTTGTGCCAAAATTTGAAACCAATATTTCTAATTACTAAAAGAATGGAAGATTTATGGCTTTAAAATGCCTTCTAACACAGTTTTACACAAAAGGAGCAGGAAAAAATTTACTTTTTTTAATATTTTTCAATCAAACAGAGCCATAGACACAAGTATTATATGATTAAATGTTAACCATAAGAAGAGAAATTAAGAGTAGTTACAAATTCAGAATATTGAAGCAAGAATAATATTCTCTCTGAAGATTAATTATATTTTCTTCTGTAATGGTAATATGTTAAGATATATAACTTGTGTGGAGGCGCAATGGCCTAGTAGTTAGGGCAGCGGACTCGCGGTCGCGATTCCCAGACCGGGCGTTGTGAGTGTTTATCGAGCGAAAACACCTAAAATCTCCACGAGGCTCCGGCAGGGGGGGGGTCCCTGCTGTACTCTTTCACCACTCTTTCTTCTGTTGATCTGCTCGCTTAGCCAGCGGGGTGGCGTCATTTGAAGGCTAAAACAATGCGAAAGCATTGTGACCAGCGATGTGTAACAACATCTGATGGTCTGGTCAGTCACGTGATATAACTTGTGGAAGAGGGAGACCCAGGAAGATGCAGACAAATTACTGAAGGCTGATTTCAAAACACTGAACCTTATGAAGGACATAACAAAGGGCCGCGATATCTGGCCCCTTGCTGTACTCAAGAAGACCTGTCCACCACAGCAGAACTGATACTGGTGTTCAGGCTACATTAAAGGCACTGGTGCTAATGCCACATAAAAAGCATCCACTACACTCTTGGAGTGATTGGCATTAGAAGGGCATCCAGCTGTAGAAACCATGCCAGAACAGACAATGGAGTTTGGTGCAGCCCCTGGCCTTACCAGCTCTGGTCAAACTGTTCAATCCATACCAGCATGGACAACAGAAGTTAAATGATGATGATGGCTATACACGGACTCCTTTAAAAACAACTGGCTATACTATTATATTATTTGAACAGACAACAGATTGTAGGCTTGGCAATTTATAGCTAGTTACTTCTGTTGCACTGTATTGCTAACAAAACTATTTCTCTTTGGATCAGATCATTTAATTACAAATAGTTTAAATGAGTAGGCACACTTTTCTTATACACAATAGAGGGGAAATGGATGCCAATGATAAAAGTAATGTATGTAGAGCATTACTCTAATATGGGACTTGCATGAACTTTGTAGAGGGTCCACAACTGATCACGGCTAAGGTAGTTACATTTTACTTGTTTCAGTCATTTGACTGCGGCCATGCTGGAGCACCGCCTTTAGTCAAGCAAATTGACCCCGGGACTTATTCTTTGTAAGCCCAGTACTTATTCTATCGGTCTCTTTTTGCTGAACCGCGAAGTGACGGGGACATAAACACACCAGCATCGGTTGTCAAGCAATGCTAGAGTGACAAATACAGACACATACATATATATACATACATATGACAGGCTTCTTTCAGTTTCTGTCTACCAAATCCACTCACAAGGCTTTGGTCGGCCCGATGCTATAGTATAAGACATTTGCCCAAGATGCCACGCAGTGGGACTGAACCCGGAACCATGTAGTTCATAAGCAAGCTACTTACCACACAGCCACTCCTGCACCTATGTAAAGTATAGTCTTTGGGATGCAATATTGCCAATGGTATAATGTGAGGTCACCACGAGAGATTGTGAGACCTTGCTTTTGTAATCAACCACTGAAAGGCTGAAGTGCAAAAGTATTTCCTTTGTTCAACTGAAAAAAGACTATGTTGTTATGTTACCATCTGATGATGCATTCGAGCTGTTAATTAATACAAAAATGAAACTTCAACAATTCCAACTTAATGGTACAATTAAACAAGATTCCTTTTAGAAGTACATCTCTAAATTTATAACTTTGAAATAAATATTAAAAAATAATAGTTTTCACAAATAAGACAAATTGAGATCTAATCTAATCTGTCTTTTTGTGTATTTAGAACCTAAAGCTGTCATTCTCAGTCCATGGATCTAAACTGTAGGCAGCTTTAGAGTTACTGAGTATCTTATTTTGGAAATCACCTTGCCCCAAAAACTTTCCACTTATTCGAGTAATATGATGTTATAACTGTTATTGAGTTTCTAAATATTATGAGTTGTATGAGAGGTTATTATTGTTAATTTATATCTTTCTTTTTTTTAATTAAAATTGTTATTTATATTATGTACTTCTGTGAAGAAAAAGAACTTTCTTTACTGTTGATTGATACCGCATTTAAAATGGTCTTCTGTGTCATGAATAACGTTTATAACTGTCACGTGGGTGTCACAATAACTTTTTTGAAATTGAAATATTGAGAACAAAAAAAGGTAATCAACAAAAGAAAATCAGAAAAGCAGAGCGGTGCAAAATATGAAGCTTGGTTGTGTCCAAGCTGCGGAGTTGCCGCCAGTCAGTGGAAGACATAGGAAGGGAGACAATCATTAGAAAAACAATTCCATTAATATCTCCAGGTGAATGGCGAGCCAAGAATTGTGAAAGAATTTCTAAAATATCTCACCAAACCAGTTCGGAAAATAAAGCGAAACACAAATCGATAGAGTAAATATTTTACCCTAACTCTATTAAATACAGTCAGACCGTTCAATAGCGTCCAGATTAACTAGTGCAATATTTAAAAACAAATCCTATAAAGCCATGAGAAGATTTCTGGTAGGATAAGATTGTAGGTAACGATTAATCAGTGCAAACCTGCAAAAGGTGTGGTTGGTGCGAGGCAGCAAATGAGGATGGTTGGCAAGGTGCAAAATGCCATCAACATATAGACGCAGTGCGTGTGTGCGGTGTGTTTGGAGTTGTGTCAAGGATATGAACGAGTGTGGTTGTTTACATAAGGTATATCGATGACCAAAGTCATTATTAAACGAATGGAAGCAGAAAGGTAGAGAGAAAAAAGATTGATGTATCAAAGTAGTATGTATGAGGGGGAAGGGTATTCAGACGAATATCTATTTTGTTTTAACTTGAGAAACAAAAAGAAGGGGGTGTGGGGTTGTTACAAATTTTGCTCTGGATGAAGCAGAATCATAATTTGTGTTGATTTAGTAAGGACTGAGCATGAAGTGGGCATGCTGCAAATCGATAATAATTCAAATAAATCATACCTTTAAATATTCGCTACTCCGTTTAACAATAAGTCAATGTCAAAGAGAAAATGTGATTGAGAGAGATTCACGAATTTCTCAAGAGCAACAGAAAGGTATGAGATTGGTATCTCATACATTCTGACCATAAAGCTACGGATTTGTAAAGGAAGGACTATATTCTATTGATTTGACTCCGATACATGTCTGGTGTTAGGTTTTATTGAGCCTGGGGAAATAAAAGCTTGGAGACAACATAAACGAGATTTGAATTAAGAATTTCTGTTATAAAAAGCACAGAAATAGTTGTGTAATTCGATCTCGGTAAATTAGGAGTACTTGATTTATCGATCCTGGGTGGATGAATCGGAAAGGAAACACTTAGCAAAATTTATTAATATGAAGGCGAATGGATGTTTGTGGTGGAGGCAAGAGAGAGAGAGAATGAAAAGTGTGTGGCGATAATAACTGCGTATGATGAGTGGAAAAGAGGAAAAGCAACGGATTAGAAGGAGAGAATGAAGAGGATGGAAGTGGTCGGAGGAAGGAACACTCGCCTGCAATCGTTTACACAAAACATGTTTCTCTACCTAAACACATACATAGGAGTTGTGAGTGTGTGTGTGTGTGTATACATGTACACACATACAGACAGCCACACACACATACAAACAGATAGCCACACACACATAAAGGGAGAGACTCACATATATATGGAGAGACAGAGCAACAAGCGGATCGCTATTGGAATGTGTTATTAAAAGAGAGGTGCACGTTGATCCATCAGAAGCCTTTCTCACTCCCTTTCTCTTCTACACGGCCAGTATGCAGGTGAAAATCGTTCGCACTTACCCCCATCGCTCCGGTAAATTACCAAATTGAAGTAGTATCAACGGACCAACATCAAGTACTTATCACGTGGTATACCGCTTCCGTTTAACTAACGCTTCACTTCCGCTCTGTGAAAGCTGCAGCAAAAGCGACGAACCGCGCCAGTTGCGATCCAGGGCGGGACACGAGCACAGAGCTTGCTCTAGTGTTGCTATATCGAAGTTGTCGGGATTTGAACCCAGAACATAAAAGAATAGAGGAGAACTATATCCGCCGCTCCGATCCTAATATTCTTGGGAGTGGGTGGCTGTTTGACAATTCGTGTTATCATCGGTAAACCTACACAAGTCTGTCCCTCTTCACTTAGTTTCCTCATAACTTCCAGAAAAATGGATATTCTTTAATGAAATTTTCTATAAATACGCTTCAGATGATGTAAATTCTGATTACAATAGAATCTGTTATGAAAAATATTCCCGAGGGTAGGGAGAGGGGATTCAGAAAATTCATACGATTCGGCTTTCTTTCCTCATAACTTTCCGACAAATAAGTATTTTTAATGAATTTTCTACAACTACTTTTCAGATGGTGGAGATTAGTATTGCAATTTAATATGAAAAAAAAATGGTGGGCTCCTACACGACAATATCTATAAAATGAAACATGAAATATCGTAAAAAATTGTGATGTGTCAATATATTTGTATGTGTGTCCAACAATTTTATTTTTTACATTAAATTCCAATATAATGGTCGTCTGCACTAACTGAAAAGTATTTATCTTTTATTTTCTACTAGTTTCAGTTATTAGACTGCAGCCATACTGGGGCAATGGCTTGAGGAACTTTTAGTCGAATGAATCGATCCCAGTATTATTTTCTTTTTTAAGCCTAGTATTTATTCTATTGGTCTCTTTGTCGAACCTCTAGAATATGGGGACGTAAACACACCAACACCGGCTGTCAAGCGATGGTGGGGGGAACACGTATGTTTCCATCTACCAAATCCACTCACAAGACATTGGTTGGCCCAAGGCTATAGTAGAAGCCGCATGCCCAAGGTGCCACATAGTGGGACTGAACCTGGAACCATGTAGTTGGGAAGCAAACTTCTTACCACCCAGCCATTTTGCCTTTTTTGCGGGAAAGTGATGAGAAAACAAAAGTTGGGTATGCATGCTGTTAACGTCCACTATTCCATGCATAGATTGGACAGAGTTTATTGAGACAGACTTTCTATGGTCAGATGCCTTTCCTGTTGTCAACACTTACCCGTTTCCAAGCAATATTTCCCCATGTCCAGACATGTTCTTGCAGAATATTTGAATATATGCATCTAAGTCCGAGAGCAATGTCCGCAGAGATTCCCAGTGTTTGGATAGCATTTCATCCCAGCAACTTTGGTGACTATGTAAATTATTGAGCTTTGTTTACCATTCATTGGATCCTTGGTTTGGCTCATAAAAGTTCCCAGCATGCGCTTGCTGGCAGACTCCTAGCGAAGTCTGACATCATCAAGCTTCGGTTTTCCTAGTTTCCAGACAAGCAAAGGAATGAAATTTCCTGTAGTTGCAGTGTCCAGTTCCATCATGAACTGTCGGTCAGGGATTGTGATTAGCACAACTAGCCTAGAAGTATCATCGGGAACTTCACCAAGAATTGTTTTGACAAGCTCTGCTTTCATGATTCTCTTCACAGACAGTTGGGAACAATGTTCCTGTTGCTGTCATTGCTTCTTCTTATGAGCAGTTTCCAAATGTCTTTCCTTGTCACAAAAGTGGCATCTGATTTCTTTGTAGGGGCAATATGTCACTTTATAGGCTGTTCCACATCTGTAACACTTCAACTCAGGGTCTATGGAATTAGATTGCTGGTGGTTTTTTCATTGACCCTTGTTCTGTCTCTGCTTGACCTTGTTGACAGGCCTGGTCTTGGAACTGTAAACAGTTTCCTTGGCAACGTTCACCATGTCAATCGTGACTTGGACAGCACAGGCAATGTCCACCTCTGTGCCCTTGATCTTGAAAAGAGCCTTCAAGGCAGCTTCATTGTTGACAGAACATGAATCTCAGTCTAGAGCTTCATCTTGAGGGTCTGTGATCTGAGGAAAGTCACAAGTTGTAGTGTCTTCGCATATACATGCTGCCAGCTCCTGGTGAGTTTCACCTGGCTACCATTGCATGTCACTCCAGAGCTTGAAGCATTGTCACACAATAGAACATTTTGGGTCAATTTGTTTTCAGAAATTTGACGATTTCCTCCGTCATCAGCTTGTTAATATCCTTGGGCGGACTCTGCTGAGTAGCCAGACTTGCCAGTTGCCCTCAGGGCCAGCCTTGATTCATTCTATGTCACGCAGAATCTCCCTCAGAACTACATTAAGGCTGCATGTGTCACTGGAGTGCTCAGCCACTTGCACTTTAATTTTACAACCAAGATGTTCTGCGGATTGGATTAACTGGAACATTTATTGTTGCAACCAATGGATCACCAATTACTAGTTACATAAAAAACAAAACAAAAAAACTTCTCAAATCATGAATCAGACTTCACTATCTTGTAAATAAATGCAAGGTTAATTTGAGAGATCATCAATGATTTTAAAATTTATAGGGAATTTAAATGGTTCTAGCTGTGGTTTATTAATTAATTATCCAGGTATAGTGTTATAGGTATTCTTTGTTGATGTGTGTATGTACATACACATTATCATACTTTCACATATGTTTTTTTAGCAAGTACTTACGTAGGACTGCAAGTTCATATACTTCCAAAATGTTAATTGCATGACACTTATGTCATCTATAATAATGTTTACATAACTCTGTCGACTCATCTTGCTTGAAAATGTAAATGTGTGGTAAGAAGCTTACTTCCCAACCACATGGTTCTGGGTTCAGTCCTGATGTGTGACAACTTGGGCTGACCAAAGCCTTGTGAGTGGGTTTGGCAGACAGATACTGAAATAAGCCCAATGTGTGTGTGACCAGTGCAGACTGTAAAAATGTTGGGGAGACCAGTGATTTAAAGGACTGATGATCATTATGGGAACAGAAGAGTAGAAGAAAAGGGGATCACAGACCTTGTTAGTATTATAAGAACAAAAATTTTGCTGTGTGGAATGAAACTGATGAAAATAGTCAAAGAAGCTCTTGAATGGATTGTTACACCAGAGTAACTTGTTCTTTCAAACTTACACTTTTCAGAACAAAACAGAGGTAGGCATGGCCATATGGTAAGAAGTTTGCTTCCCAACCACATGGTTCCAGGTTGAATCCCACTACATGGCACCTTGAACAAGTTCTTCTTGATAACCTTGGGTCAACCAAAGCCTTGTGAGTGGATCTTGTAGACAAAAACTGAAAGAAACTTGTTGTATATCAATGTGTGTATGTCTTTGTATCTGTTTTTGTCCCCCACCCTCCACTTGACAAATGGTGTTGGTGAGTTTGTGTCCCCATAACTTAGTGGTTCAGCAAAAGGAAGCCAATAAAATAAATACTGGTACTTGAAAAAGTAAGTACTGGGATCAATTCATTCAACTAAAAATCCTTCAAGACAGTGTCCCCCCACCCCCACCATGGCCAGAGTCTAAAGACTGAAACAAGGAAACGGTAAAAGATTGCAAAAATTATATGAAATTAGAGACAGATTCTTCTTTCCAAATTCCTGTTTCTTTACTTTCTAATTTTCCCAAGATCTTGGAAAAGCTTTTTATTAAAAGTATAAATACATTTGTGTAACACAAATTACTGACTGACAATTAATGGGGAAGCACTCCGTCGGTTACGACGATGAGGGTTCCGGTTAATCCGAATCAACGGAACAGCCTGCTCGTGAAATTAACGTGTAAGTGGCTGAGCACTCCACAGACACGTGTACCCTTAACGTAGTTCTCGGGGATATTCAGCGTGACACAGAGAGTGACAAGGCCGGCCTTTTGAAATACAGGTACAACAAAAACAGGAAGTAAGAGTGAGAGAAAGTTGTGGTGAAAGAGTACAGCAGGGATCACCACCATCCCCTGCCGGAGCCTCGTGGAGCTTTAGGTGTTTTCGCTCAATAAACACTCACAACGCCCAGTCTGGGAATCGAAACCGCGATCCTATGACCGCGAGTCCGCTGCCCTAACCACTGGGCCATTGTGCCTCCACCTGACAATTAATATGAATTCAGAACAAACAAATCAAGTTCTTTGGTGCTAATTGAATTAACTAAGGAAAACTCCTGTAGTGTTTATAGATATGAAATACGTATGCAGCAGAAGTACTTCTTGATTTTGAAAAATACTTTTCATACCATTGACCACAATATATTACTTGATAAATTTAAAAGGTATAGAATCAAAGGGCTGGGCTTAAATGTTTAAGAAGCTAAATTTTTAAGAGACAGGGAACTATTTATTTGTAAGTCAACATGAATGGATATTAGTGGCTGTGTGGTAAGTAGCTTGCTAACCAACCACATGGTTCCAGGTTCTGTCCCACTGCGTGGCATCTTGAGCAAGTGTCTTCTGCTATAGCCCCGGGCCGACCAATGCCTTGTGAGTGGATTTGGTAGACGGAAACTGAAAGAAGCTCGTCGTATATATGTATATATATATATATATATATATATATATGTATGTGTGTGTTTGTCCCCCTAGCATTGCTTGACAACCGATGCTGGTGTGTTTACGTCCCCGTCACTTAGCGGTTCGGCAAAAGAGACCGATAGAATAAGTACTGGGCTTACAAAGAATAAGTCCCGGGGTCGATTTGCTCGACTAAAGGCGGTGCTCCAGCATGGCCGCAGTCAAAATGACTGAAACAAGTAAAAGAGTAAAGAGTACCTCAGGGGTCACCGCTGCCGCCACCACACCACCACCACCACCACCATCATCATCATCATCATCATCAAACATTTGTTTCCCATACTGGCATGGATTGGACAGGTTGACAGGATTTGGCAGGACAGACAAGTTCTGCTGTCTGTTTTAACATGGTTTCTACAGCATCTTACATAGTATACTGGGTGCTTTTTACATGCCACTGACAGCAGTGAGGTCACCACATAACATACAAGACAAAATCCATCAACTGAGTGGAGGAAGTAGTATTGAGGGACAGAAAAAAGATGTCTTACAGTAGAGGAGAGGAGAGAGAGATGAGACAGTGAAAATGTGAGGGAGCATACAGCCAAGTAACAGGATGGTGTACATAGTGAAGTGAACCAAGGGGAATATCATCATCATCATCATCATCATCGTTTAGCGTCCGCTTTCCATGCTAGCATGGGTTAGACGGTGCAACTGGGGTCTGGGAAGCCAGAAGGCTGCACCAGGCCCAGTCTGATCTGGCAATGTTTCTATGGCTGGATGCCCTTCCTAACGCCAACCACTCCATGAGTGTAGTGGGTGCTTTTTACGTGCAACCTGCACAGGTGCCAGGGGGGTCCGGTATCGGCCACGATCGGTTGGAGCTTTTAACGGCACGGAACCCAGCCAAATCGGCGCTGGCAACGGCCACGTTCGGATGGTGCTTTTTATGTGCCACCGGCACAGGTATCACAGCTAATATATGAAACTAAATTTCTGGATGTGATATGAAAGCACAAAATCTGCTGAAAAACTCATAGAAAATATGTGTATGAACTAAGATGACAAGATGCTTTGCAGTTCTAGGAATATGACGCCCACCTTGGATCTTAATACATTATTCACTTTATCAAGTTCAATTGTCTCTAAATTATTATGTGGATATGTGGGTAACATCTACATAAGCACCTTTCAGTTACAAGGAAGGTTAACAATATATTACACCATATTTTAATGTATATAAGAAACCCCCATGTATAAGGAACCCTTAATTTTAGGTGTTTCAAATTTGGGAAAAAGGTTTTCTAAGGGATTATAATACTATCCATGTATAAGAAACTCCCATATTTTTTTTACTTAATTTTTGACAAAATTGGGTTCTTTATACATGCTAAAATATGGTGTGTATATATATATATATATATATAACTAGCAGTATCGCCCGGCGTTGCTCGGGTTTGTAAGGGAAATAACTATATAAGCATTTTTAGAGAGTTATAGCCAAAAAATAGCAAAAAATGCATTAAAAATGGAAAAAAAATGATGCTAAATTTTTTTTTTAAATCGTTGACTCAACGTAGACATTTTTAGAGAGTTACTCCCCTTATATAATAGCGAAAAAATGCATTAAAATGGAAAAAAATGATGGTAAATTTTTTTTTAAATTGTAGACTCATCATAGACGCGCACTAATACCCAGAAGGGCTCGATATGAATCACGACTATAAGATACCTGGTTTTGGTTAAACTGCACCGCAAAATGTGGGAGTAGTTAGGAATCTAAATCGTAGGAGATAGACAGCACACAACCTTTCTTTTATATATAAAGATTTTATCACCTACGATGGGCTGTATAAGGCAGGCAGCCTTATATAAAGATTATTATTATTATTATTATTATTATATATATATTAAATTTAAATTTAATTGTAATTCGAATTTAGATTATAGCCATGAAACGTATGTAGTCTTTTTACTTATTATATATTGTTTATTCATTTTTGTACATTTTTGTACTTATTTTTTCTTTATGATTTGGTTTATGTCCATCATTGTTTGAATTGCATAATAGTGGTTTTTCTCCAATTTATATATATATATATATATATATATATGTATAATATATAAATTGGAGAAAAACCACTATTATGCAATTCAAACAATGATAGACATAAACCAATATATATATATATATATATATATATATATATATATATATATGATATTCGGCCATTGAGGTCTGACCACAATGGTCGAAGACTAGCCACACACTTGAAACTCAGAGTACCAAGGAGTCTGAATCAAACTGTTTTGATCTATACATATGTACAAAATATGTGTTGAGTGCCCTTCTTTTGTTTGTCTACTCACCCATCCATCCATATATATATATATATATATATGTACTCTGTCAGTTATGGCAATGAGGGCTCCTGTCGATCTGTGAAATAAAGTGTCTTCCTCAAGAACACAACATGCCACCTGGAATCGAACTCATGACCTTACGATCATGGTATTTGTGAGCCGAACACCCTAACCACTAAGCTACGCTCCTTTATGATTAACAATATAGAATATTGGTTACAAATTTTGGCACAGGACAGCAAGTTTGGGGAAGTGAATAAGTCAATTACATCAACCCCAGTGTGCAACTGGTACTTATTTTATTGACTCCAAAAGAGTGAAAGACAAAGTCAACCTTTTCGAAAATTGAACTCAGAACGTAAAGGTGAACAAGATATTGCTAAGCAGTTTTCCTGGCATGCTAACAACTCTGCAAGATCACCACCTTAAACAATATAGAATATCAAAAACAAGCTAACAAGCAATTTTTGAAGTTATATATAATAAAGTTCAAGGGTCTTGTAGAATTTAGCACAGAACAAATAATGTTTAAAGCAAGAAATTATTCACTACCAGGTAATATGGAAAAGTCTTTTTTGTCAAGGAAGGTGTGTTATGATTTAAGAAGAAAGTTTAATCTAAAACAGGGGTTTTCAAACTTTTATAGTTCAGCACTTTCTTTCACAGAATGATGTTTTACAAACAACTGTTCCCTATCATGCAGAAAGAAAAATTTAAGTATATTCTAATAAAACAGAGTGTCAAGACTATTGAAAAGGTTGCAAGGCGCAACAAAAATTTTAGGAAAATAAAAAAAAGAAATAAGTGGAAATTTTACCGGTGTGTGTGTTAAATTAAAGGCACAAAAAGAAAATGACTCTCCCCAGACACAACAGAATATACTTCAACACACAAACTCACATAAAGAATCTTGCAAACCAAATCCAAAAGCGAAAAAATAGAACAGAAACTAAATTTGTTTTGCACAGTGATTTATTATCAATATCTATATATATAAAACTGTAGTTGTGTGAGTGTCTGTCCCCTTCGATTTAGATTCCTAACTACTCCCACATTTTGCGGTGCAGTTTAACCAAATTCGGGTATCTTATAGTCGGGATTCATATCGAGCCCGTCTGGCTATTAGTGCGCGTCTACGATGAGTCTACGATTTTAAAAATAATTTAACATCATTTTTTTATTCCATTTTAATGCATAATTTTTCGTGTGTCGATGGCGGCGAAGTTGGCGTCCATGGTCACACCTGCACCTGTTTGCTTCTCCCCCTTCTTCCCTCCCTCGAGAAGCTGTGGGGAAGGGAGTGTAAGGAAATCAATGTCGTAAAGCGTTGTCAAGGAGACCAGCGTTCTTTTAGAACAACGACTTCATGGCTTGAAGACACCAAAACAGAAATGGCTAAGAAAGCCCGAATTGACATCTATAAGGGAAGTAACTCTCTAAAAATGCTTATATAGTTATTTCCCTTACAAACCCGAGCAACGCTGGGCGATACTGCTAGTCTATATTATAAAAGAGAATCTGATCTCTGTCTGTAACAACATCTGTTTAGAGAGAAGGTAGAAGGAAAGGAGAAAAAGTTCCTGAGAGAGAGAGAATGAATAATAGATAAATAAGTAGTGTTGTCACCTTAGTTACTATCAAGTTTTGATTAACAGCTTGAGAATTTGAAGTACAAGTCTGTCACACAACGCAATTCAGACTTCAAAACAGACTATATGTATATGTGCCAGTGGCATGTAAAAAGCACCCTTCCAACATTGGGCCTCACGGAAGGAGTGATGAGGAACTAAGACCTTTGAGAAGACCTGTCAAGCCAAGTGAGATCATAGCTGTGGCTAATGCTGGTGTGGCATAACTGGCACTTGTGCTAGTGGCACATAAAAGGCTCCCACTACGCTCCTGGAGTGATTAGCATTAGGAGGACAATCCAGCCATAAGTACCATGCCAAATCAGAGTGGAACCTAATGAAGCTCCCCAGCTTACCAGTTTCCAGTCAGACCATCCAGCCATGCCAGCTTGAAAAACAGATGTTAAATGATGATGATGATATAGTTTTTATTTTTGGCTGTCTGTGTGTCTGTATGTCTTTCAACATATAGAAAATGCAACACAGATTTTTAAAAAAGACTTTCACTTTGATTGATTTATGAAGGTATGCACAGGTGTAGCGCTGTGCTAAGACGCTTGAGTCACAACCACATGGTTTCAGGTTCAGTCTCACTGCACAGCACCTTGAGCGAGTGTCTTCTACTATAGCTTTGGGGCAACCAAAGTCTTGTGAGTGGATTTGGTAGGTGGAAACAGAAAGAATCTTGTGTGTGTGTGTCTGTGTTTGTGTTTGTCCCCACTTGACAACCAGTGTTGGTGTGTTTACATCCCTGTAACTTAGTGGCACATCAAAAAAGACCAATAGAATAAATACCAGGCTTAAAAAAGATAAGATAAGTAATGGGACTGGTTCATTTGGCTAAAAAAATTCTTCAAAGCAGTGCCACAGCATGGTCGCAGTCTAATGACTGAAACAAGTAAAGGAAAAATGATGAACATATATTTTTACCAGCAGCGTAACAACAGGTGCCAACCTAATATTTTCTTATACTATATCATTCAGCAAATAGTTCTTTTTAGATATTTCTGAAGATTAGGAGTGGCTGTGTGGTAAGTAGCTTGCTTACCGACCACATGGTTCCGGGTTCAGTCCCACTGCATGGCATCTTGGGCAAGTGTCTTCTACTATAGCCTCGGGCCGACCAAAGCCTTGTGAGTGGATTTGGTAGACGGAAACTGAAAGAAGCCCGTCATATATATGTATATATATGTGTGTGTGTGTGTATGTTTGTGTGTCTGTGTTTGTCCCCCTAGCATTGCTTGACAACTGATGCTGGTGTGTTTACATCGCGGTCACTTAGCAGCTCGGCAAAAGAGACCGATAGAATAAGTACTGGGTTTACAAAGAATAAGTCCTGGGGTCGATTTGCTTGACTAAAGGCGGTGCTCCAGCATGGCCGCAGTCAAATGACTGAAACAAGTAAAAGAGAAAAGAGTATTAGTGTTCCCTGTGTTATAATCCACATATACACTTACACAATAGCAATTTACTTTAACTCTCTAAAAACGGTCACCTGCATGACAAAAAAGCCCAGTTAAACATTTTTAGCCATTATTAATGGAATATATTACATCTTTTACTTTTATAAATATAACTGATAATTACAACTTACTCAACACTAAATTAGTTGATTTCACTGTCATTTATCTTACCAAGCAGGAACATACAGAAGGCTATATCCTAATTACTCATATACCCACACAAACATAACAAGATGGCTTCCTAGTTTATTGAAGTATCTCAGATTTTGTCAAAATATTTACTTTAAATTTTGATAAAATCTACTCATCTCACTGTTTTATCTCTTTGTTTATTTCTCTGAAGCTTTCCTTAGAAGTTTTTCTTTAATTGTAAATACACCCAACATTCTGTATAGCTGACATACAATACTTGAAACAAATTTTTATCTCTAATTCACTTTATCTATGTGTATCTTCATACATGCATAATCACACACACACTGGCATGTATTGGTATTTATACAAAATGAGAACATTTCAGATATTGTTTAGAAGGACCTAAAGAGCAGCTTTAAATCTTTTGATCAATAGCACATCAACAGAATGTTTCGGCTCCTTTGTAATACAAGAAATTTCTGCAAATTTCAAAAATTACACTAGTTGTTATCTTGGGCAAGTATCTTTTACAACAGTCTCAGCCTGACCAATGCTTTTCCAGAAATAAAGAGGAGTGCTGTTATCATGGCTATAAATGCTGAGCATAGCAATTTAGAAACATCTCAATTTTTGAAAGTCAGTAGGTTTTTTGTCTCCAAAGTTTGTAAGGAGCTAGGGACCAAAGATGAAAAAGTAACGTCAGTATCAAAGTGTAAAAAGCATCCTAAATGCTCTAAAACCATCAGAACACCTGAATTTATCCAGCAAGTTCAATCGACCATTGATTACAATCTCAGAAAATCCATGAGGCGAATTGCAAAAGATCTCTACGTGTCAGAAGGAACAATCAGACATATTTTCCTTGAAGACATCAGATATGTCATATGTGATGAGGAAAGGTCCATTTATGTCAGAAAAGGCAAAAAAAATATTGCTACATCAGATGGGAGGTTTTAATATAGATCACTTTAAAACAAGATTTATCATAGCACAATGGGAGGTCTCAGACAAGTTGGTAGCAAAAAGGTTAAAAAGGTTATAAACAATGCCTTCCTCAGTAACAAGATTGGATTGTGGTTGGTTCATCTCTTATCTAGGACTTAATATGTTTCTATACTAGGTAATAATACAACTACACAAACATATGAAGTTGTTTCTGAAAGATATATCCAGTGTTCTCTATTCTCTCTCTCTCTCTCTCTATATATATATATATATACTAGCAATATCGCCCAGCGTTGCTCGGGTTTGTTTCGACCCTTTAGAATTGGAATTTTTGAAAAGTAAAAGTTTTGCATTATGTAGCTTGTTATTCTCTTTAAGTGAACATTTTTTTGGTTGAAATACACCAAAAAATGGCGACACAGCAGTAAAAAAATCGTAAAAAATAGGGATTTTTATAGAAAAAAAGCACCCTTTTGATGTAAATAATTTTTGATGTTAACATGGTTCAATTTGAATTTTTTTTTCTACAGAAGGAAGAACAAGCCTTCTATCATACTCTCGATTTTGGCCAACTTGTGCCGCAGAGTCTCGGAGGAGATAGTGTTAGTTGAAGGCTACCAAACCTGCCATACACAGACAACTTCAGCTTTATATATATATATATATATATACATACACACACACACACACACATACACACACACATGCATATATATATATATACACACACACACATGTTTGTATAAATATATATATGGGCAAAATGCCAAATGGCATTTTACGTTCTGAGTTCAAATTCCATCTAGGATGACTTTACCTTTCATCATTTTAGGGTTGTTAAAATATGCACTGGTGTTGATGTGAGCAATTTACTCGAAATTGCTGGCCTTGGGCCAAAATCTGAAATGACTATATGTGTGTGTGTATGTGTGTGTCTGTGGTGGGGTGTACCTATCTATCTATCTATCTATCTATCTTATACTAAAACTCAAAGTTAGTTTGTTTTTCTGCCCTTTGATTAAGATGATAAAGATTACAAATAAAATAGTCATTTACCCCTTTAAAAAAATGTCAAATTGAAAATGTCGATTTGCAGTGGCAACACTTCAAAGAGTTGTTGCAGCTACTGCCATCTGTCCCTTTTTCTTACTTTTTTTTCTTCCCTTAATCTTTTATACACCCTCAAGAGTGCCTAGAAATTTCCCTTATATTTTTATGAGATATTTTTTTTATAAGAATTCATAAAAATATTTTTCCCTGATGGCACAACATTGATGAGCAGTGACATATTGTTGCCGAAAGAACACTACTGCTTAGTGAAGAGCAACAGGTCATTTATAATCATGTTGGACATTTGAACATGAATTCCTCATCACTCATTTTCATTAAGGCCCCAGGAGGAACCGGAATAACTTCCCTCACAAATACCTAGTTAGCTTATGTCAGAGGTAATGGTCAAATAACTCTTTCTGTTCTTTCGTCAGGAATAGCAGCTATGTTGATACTGGACAGATGGACAGACAACTCATTCCAAATTCAAGAAACCAGTCTCAATTCAAGAAAAATCAGTCTGTGACATTGATAAGAGATCCAACTGAGCGTATGACATCAGAGAATCAAAATTTATCGTTTGGTATGAAATATCAACGATGAGAAGAGAGTGATTTGGTTGACTGAACACTAAGAGATACAAAGTCTGACCAATAAGTATCCAGACTGCTGCTATAGTAATGAAGCTAAAGCATTCAGAGTGAAGCCAGTTGGGTACAGATTGACCTTGAACTCCGTGCACTAAGCTCCTCTCTTTACGGCAGAGCTTGGAAGGAAGGTGTGAGTAATGAGTGATAATCACATTGATCATGACAGAGAAAGCTGTCACGGTGATACCTGCTCAGAGACCAACACAAAATTGCAGAAAGTGTTTGGAGAGGAGTGCATGAGTTGCACACAAGAGTACGAGTGGTTCAGATGTTTCCGAGATGACTGAAAAATTGTCGTACTTTTTTTTCTTTATGTATGAATGAGCTAGAATGTCTTTGATGATAGGTTTGCAGTATCAGGGTTGATTTGAGGCTAAATAACAACAACATTATGGTAAATTTCTTTAAAACACCTGCACAATTTTCACTAAAAAAAATACAAAAAATTTTATTTTTTGCGTGGTATTAAGTACCCTGACCTTCTAATATGCTGCAAGTCCTTTATTTTGGTTTGGAAAAAATGAGGTGGGTGAGCCCCCCCCCCATCCTGGAATCATTGGAAATTTTTTTCGTTGAATGAATTCCTGTGACCTCCTAATATTGCAAAATTAGGTTACTTAAGGTAAGCCTGGTAACTGATGGTTATGGGGTCTTGTTGTTTGTAACTTTTGGTGAGCCATGGTGCAACCAACAACATGGTAAAAATCCCTGCCATTAATTTGGTGTGGATGAATAATATTAAATAATTCAATCACAAAATATATTTAAATTAAACATGAAAAAAATTGAAATATTATCATCACTTACATGGAAAAATTGAAATATTATCTTTCAGTATTTTATAAGGTTAAATCTTAAATTATTAATTGAAACATGATTAATTATCTTATAAAAGCAATGCCTGGAAAAATCAAGGATTACATGGAATAATGCAAGCAGGAAAAGTCATATTCTTAAGATAATAAACCTGGAAAAGCACAGGACAAGTTCTTACACCTATAAAAGTATAGGACAAACTATTACTTCAAGTAAAGTAAAGAATAAGAAACATTTTACTTAAAATTTTGCAGCTAAAATTAAATTTATTTTATTATTTTTTACAAATAACATTATACTTATTTAATTAGAATTTGGCTAATTTACTACCTTAAATACAGAAAAAAGTGACTAATTAGACAAACTTACAAATTAGCTGAACAGTTTTGTATAATAAATTTAAAAGATGAAAACTGTAAAGAGCGATAAATTAGAAAAACTGGCATTCGTTGCTGCAATATTTCAAGTAAAATGTTTCTTATTCTCTACTAGAAGTAATAGTTTGTCCTATACTTTTACAGGTGTAAGAACTTGTCCTGAACTTTTCCAGGTTTATAATCTTAAGTGTTTTCATGCTCGCATTTTTCCATGTAATATCATCATCATCATCATCATCGCTTAACATCTGCTTTCCATGCTAGCATGGGTTGGACAAGTTGATTGAGGACTGGCAAACCAGATGGCTGCACCAGGCTCTAATCTGATCTAGCAGAGTTTCTACAGCTGGATGCCCTTCCTAACGTCAACCACTCCGAGAGTGTAGTGGGTGCTTTTACGTGCCACCTGTATGAGGGCCAGTCAAGCGGTACTGGCAACGGCCATGCTCGAATGGTTTTTCACGTGCCACCGGCACAAGTACCATTAAGGTGATACTGGTAATGATCACGCTTGAATGGTGCTTTTTACATGCCACCGGCACAGAACCCAGTCAGCTGCTCTGGCAACGATCACGCTTGGATGGCGCTCTTAGCACTCCACAAGCATGGATGCCAGTCATCGAATTTGATTTTGATTTCACTTGCCTGAACAGGTCTTCGCAAGCAGAGTTTAGTGTCCAATGAAGGAAAGGTACACATAAGTGGGATGGTTACACCCCTGGCATAGGCCACAAGATTATGGTCTCGCTTGGTTTGCTGGGTCTTCTCAAGCACAACATATTTCCAAAGGTCTTGGTCACTAGTCATTGCCTCGGTGAGGCCTAATGTTCGAAAGTTGTGCTTCACAACTTCATCCCAGGTTTTCCTGGGTCTACCTCTTCCACAGGTTCCCCCAACTGCTAGGGTGTGGCACTTTTTCACACACCTATCCTCAGCCATTCTCGCCACATGACCATACCAGCACAGTCGTCTCTCTTGCACACCACATCTGATGCTTTTTAAATCCAACTTTTCTCTCATAGATAGATAGATAGATACATACATACATACATACATACATATACAAACGTGTATAAATATATATTGAAAGTAAGAGAATTGAAGCTAATATATATATATAGATAATGATAGTAATTAAAATTGAAACCATGAAATAGTGAAAGTATTAATAGAGATGTTATTGTTTCACTTTTGACGCCAAATATGGAAACAATGTAAGAGATAAGAGATTGCTCCGGGCTCGCATTAGGCAAGAAGTTGAAACTTTTTTTGGCCCATGATGCTGCATGGAACCTAAGGAAGATATGTGTAAAATTTGAATGAAATCCATTGGGTAGTTCTCAAGTTTTAGTAATGCACACAGACAGATAGATGCGCATTCTCAGCTTTATTTATGTGTGCCTATACACACACACATATGTATATGTATATTTACATATATATACAGTGGTGCCTTGACTTATGAGTGTCCCAACTAATGAGTGTTTCGAGATATGAGCTGTTCGTTGGCTGATCTTTCGCTTTGAGTTGCACGCTAAAATTCTGGTAACAAGCTTGCTTCAGATACCCCACTGCTAGTTGGTATATCAAATACCACAGGAACACCTTAACATCCCGTGTCTCACTTGATACCTAGACAGGTATGCACATTAGCAAGTGCAATATCATAAATAGGTCGCTAGCCAGACAGACATGTGTGTTAGCAAGTGCGAAGATCATTAGTGGATCATTAGCTAGATGAGTGGTAAAATGCTTACTTAGTTGTTGCAGGCTACAGAAGCATCAGTGTTGTGCTGGCAACAAAAGTTTTGAGGTAATCCTCAGCTGCCATGGATCTGAAGAAAGTGAGTGTGAAGGACGTGGCGAGAAGAAGCGGATAATGTGCATTGAATTATAGAAAGAAATTATCGAAAAACATGATCGATGTGTGCATGTAGTGACATGGTGAAGCAGTACGGGCCTAGCACTTCTACAATCTGCACCATACAGAAGCAGAAGGAGTCGATAAAGATTATAATGCCAGCCAAGGGCATTGAAATAGTTTTTAAACATCAGACATCTATCCATGAAAATATGGAGAAGTGCTGATAGTGTGACTGACGGAGAAGCAGCTTACAGGAGGTACCATGACAGAGGCCATAATCTGTGAGAAAGCCTGAGCTATTTATGCTGATTTGCTGCAACAGACCCCAGGCACTTGTATGGCCGAGACATCAGGTGAACCATTTAAAGCTAGTTGGGGCTGGTTCAAGAATTTTAAAAGCGGACCGGTATTCACCCACTTGTCAGCCATGGTGAGGCAGCGAGAAGCAAACATGAAGGCTGCTGAGGATTACCTCAAAACTTTTGCCAGAATTATGGCAGCCAAAGGATACATCCACCAGCAATTCTTCAACGTGGACTTATATAGCAGCAGAGGAGAAGAGGATGCCCAGCCATAAACACATGAAGGAGAGGCTAACCCTTGCACTGTGCACTAATGCGAGCGAGCGGCAACTGCAAGATTAGACCACTGCTCATTATCATTTAGGAAACCCCAGAGCCTTTAAGTTACATAAGATTTTGAAAGAAAAACTGCAGGTTATGTGAAGGGCAAATCCAAGGTCATAAGTTGCCAGGCAGTTATTTGTGGGTCAATTTGGTCTTTGGTCCCGACATTAAGAAATATCTCCAGGAAAATAACCTACTCCTGCAAGCCCTTCTCATCCTGGAAAATGCACCTGCTCACCCACCTAACCTCAAAGATGACATCCTCGAAGAGTTCAAGTTTATAAAGGTTCTCTACCTTCCACCCAACACCAGCCCTGTCCTGAAACCCATGGACCAGCAGAAGATTTCTAATTTTAAGAAGCTCTTCACCAAGCACCTGTTCTGCCACTGCTTTGGGGTGATGGAAAACACAAACCTCACTTTTCAAGAGTTCTGGAAGGAACACTATAACATCGTGGTACGCCTCAGAATTATTGATATGGCCTGGCAAGGTGTTACAAAGAGGACCTTCACCTCTGCATGGATGAAGCTGTCGCCTAAAGTTGTGTCTGAAATGGACTTTGAAAGACTCGAACCTGAAGCAGCAGTGGTGGAGGAGGAGATTGTATCGCTCAGCATGTGCATGGGCCTGGATGAGGATGAAGATGGCATCAATGAGCTCATCGAGGAGCACTCTGAAGAATTGTCAGTGGAAGAGCTAAAGAAGCTACAGATGCAGCAGTATACAGAGATTTTGCAGGAAATAGGCGACAAGGGTGGGGGGATGGAGGAGGTTATCTCTACCAGTGCAATAAAGGAAATGTTGGGAGAAACTTTCAGACTTTATTCAAAAGAAACATCCAGAAAAAGTTGCAAGTGGCCATGTGATGGCACAATTTAATGACAATTGCTGAACTCATTTCAGAAACACTTTGACAGTAAGGATGAAACAAACCTTATTGAACAGGTTGTTATCGAAAACTCCTGCTGATGAAAGTGAGGAAAGCGTGGCGAAAAGGGCCAAAATCCGTGGATAAGATTCAGTTGTTCATTTCAGTCTTTCCCCTCCACCTTCTGTTGGCATCCTCAAGTCGTCTGATCTCGAAGGTAAATGCTGTACATTACACTTAATAAAATCAGTTTATTGCAGTACATTCCATTGTATTGTCTTTTATACAATATTCATAATTTATAAATACATTTTTCCTTTTTTAAAAACACATAAGAAAATAAACTGTGGTGTTTGGGGGGTGGGGGGTGCAGAACAGATTAATAGCATTTCAGGTGATTTCAATGGGGTCATTTAATTTGACATTCAATCAATTTGAGTTACAAGCTCCATCATGGAACGAATGAAACTTGTAAGTGAAGGAACCACTGTATATACATATATGTGTATGTACGTGTGTATATATATATATATACACACACACACACACATATATAATATATATATTCATATATATACGTATATATATTATATATATATATATATATATTAATATATATATATAACATAGTAAATAGGGTAATAAAATAAATTATTATTACCAGTGATCAAGCACAAACGACAAATTAGTCATTAGACTATATGTTATTCATATATAAGTACATTAAAAGGCCCCTAAATAAAGAAGCAAGTACTAGATACAAAAAAAGGGGATAAATTCATGAATTATCCCCTTTTTTTGTATCTAGTACTTGCTTCTTTATTTAGGGGCCTTTTAATGTACTTATATATATATATATATATATACATACATATATTCGTGGCCGATGCTAGCACCGCCTCGTCTGGCTTCCGTGCCGGTGGCACATAAAATACACCAATCCAACCGTGGCCGTTGCCAGCCTCACCTGGCACCTGTGCAGGTGGCACATAAAAAGCACCCACTACACTCACGGAGTGGTTGGCGTTAGGAAGGGCATCCAGCTGTAGAAACACTGCCAGATAAGACTGGATCCTGGTGCAGCCTTCTGGCTTCCCAGATCCCCGGTCGAACCGTCCAACCCATGCTAGCATGGAGAACGGACGTTAAACGATGATGATGATGATGATGATGATATATTCATATCTATATATATATATATATACGTGTGTGTGTGTATATATATATATATATATATAATATATATATATATATATATATATATATATATATTATATATATATATATATATATATGTACATATATATATATATATATATATATATATATATATATTATATATATATATATTGTTATATTTCGGAATAGTCATATTGCCAGTTTAGCCAATAAAAACACACGCACTATATATTTGGTGTTATTTTGCTTCAGTGTTATTTATTTTTTACATTAATCTTAATCTTATTTCGGCCAGAGTTCTTTCATCACACTCCTGTGACCGCATCAGTGGTCCTTTGTTTTCTTCTTTCTTATTTTTTATTGGCTAAACTGGCAATATGACCATTCCGAAATATAACAATATCTGTTTCAACACACGACTTCACATAAAAAATCTTGCACAACAAATATTTAAACGTATATAATATATATATTAGTAAAAACGGTAAGGTAACAAAAGAAAGAAAGAGACCTCAATATTATGTAAATAGAGTAATTTATCTGTAAATGTAATATGTGACAATTATTCAATAGCCAAGATAAAACTCTGAGTTTCAGATACCGAGGTGGAAATCTATGCCACCATCTCTTCAGTTATCCGGCCATCGGAAAAACGCTATGAAAAATGACCGTTATACAAAGGGAAATTACTGTGTAATTGACTGTTATTAAGACAAAAGAGCTATTCGAATGACCGTTATGAACTTTTTACCCCCTTACTTTAATTAGCGGTCATTCGAATAGCTCTTTTGTCTTGATAACGGTCAATTACACAGTTATTTCCCTTTGTATAATGGTCATTTTTCATAGCGTTTTTCCGATGGCCGGATAACTGAAGAGATGTTGGCATGGATTTCCACCTCGGTGACGAAACTCGGAGTTTTATATCTTGGCTACCGAATAATTGTCACATATTACATTTACATATATATATATATAAATATGTATACATACATATATATGTATACATACATATATATATATATACACACATATATGTATATATTCATATATATATATATATATATATATAATATATATATATATATATATATATATACACACACACATATATATATACACATATATATATGTATACATATATAGGTATACACACACATATATATAAGTATGTATATATAAATATGGTGGTTGTCTACTCCTTATGCAGAGTTTGACCACCTCTTGTACCTACTCCTTAGAAGCATCATGGCATCTGATGTGGCTTTTTAAACCAGACAATGTTCTGAAAAGATGCCTACATAGATTGCATATCTGATTTGGAACACCAAGAGCTGCAAATAAGTTCTGATCTTTGTGGATCTTAAAATGTCTTTTGAGGCCTCCGTTGGATTTGCAAACCTTCCGGCATACACAGTCATATAGGCAGAATAGTTGGTGGAGGTTCATTTTCATGGGTTTGCAAATGAGATTTGAGCCCAGCAGAAGAATGGCATGGTCTGTCACAGACTGTGCACACAAAAAGGTCATTGTCATTCACCTTCTCGATCGCAACATTCTTCCTTAGATCTCTTTTGAGTCTTACATGTATTACCCTGGCCTCTTCAAATGCTTTCACTCCACTTCACACTTTTGTTCGCTAATTCGATCTGAAGCAAGGGTTTCCATGTCTTCTGGGTCTATTCCAAGTGACTTCATAGTAGTCCTTATGCTATCCTTATACCTATTTTTAGATTTATGCCGATAGCGTTTCCCTTCCGCTTGCTCACCATAAAACAGCTGTTTCAGCATGCATTCATCTACCATTCAAACAATATGGCCACACCATCTCATTTGGTTCCTCAAAATCATAGCTTCAACTGAGGTGATGCCAATAGATGCAAGGACATCTTTGTTTGGAGTAAAAGAACTCCATTTAATGTTTAAAATGCAATGAAAGCATTTTTGGTGGAATTGTTCTAACAATTTAAAATGTTTTTCATAAGTCCATGTTTCACAAGAATACAACAGGAATGGTAAGACTAATGATTTGTAAAGAGCCAACTTTGTATTCTTATTTATATGTCACTGGCATCAAACGCGTGACTCCAAACCACCAAATGCTTTTGCTGCCCTTTGAATTCACAGATGTATTTCTGTATCAAGATTTCCATCATTTGGTACAGCTCTTTCGAGGTAGATGAACGAATCAACAACCTCAAGTAACTTTCCCTTAACAAAAATTTTAGTGGGGTTACAAACAGCACCACATGCAGGTCGACACATTACAACTGTTTTTTTTTTTCAAGTTGATGGTCAAGCCAAAATCATCACAAGCTGATTCAAATTCAGATACAAGAGATTGCAGACCTGTTTCAGAATGACTGATAAGATGGCAATCATCAGTATATAAAAGTTCCCAAATGAGTGAAGTAAAAACCTTTATTTTGAATTTCAGTCAGACTAAAAACATTCCCTGTTGTTCGATATTTTATGTAAATACCCTCCTCAGAGTTTTGAAAAGCATGTGACAACACAACAGCAAAGTATGTTGCAAAGAGGGTGGGTGCATCAAGGTCTCCTTGCTTTACTCCATTTTCCACAGCAAAAGATTCGGAGAGCCTACCACCAAAGTTAACTGTAGCTTTCATATCTTGATGCAAAGCCCTGACCATGTTTACAAATTTTTCTGGGTAACCTATTTTCCTTAGAATTAGCCACAGAGCATTTCAATTAACATTATCAAATACTTTGTTCAAACCAACAAAGTAATGGTATAGAGCAAGATTCTGTTCAATGCACTTTTCTTGTAATTGTCTGATAGTAAAGATACAATCAGCTGTGCCCCTGGAGGAACGATAACCACACTGAGACTCAAACACTATATTTGGAACTATGAAGGTATTTAAATGTTCTTACAAAATGTGGGTAAGTACCTTTCAAACCCCAGACAAAAGCGAAATCCCACGAAAATTGCCACACAGAATCCTTTGGCCCCAATTTATACAAGGAGATTAAAATGGCATCAATCCAGTCTTGAGGCACTTTCTCAGTTCTCCAACAGTGAGAAATTAATATATTTCAAACAAAGAGTTCAAACAATTTGTCACTCCCATATTTCAAGACTTCTGCCCAGATTCCATCAGACCCTGGAGACTTATTGTTATTCAGCTTATTCACAGCTAAATAAATGTCATTTAGAGTTGATTCAAATGCCATCTCTTCTATAACTGGAAGGTGTTCGATTTTTTCTATCCTCCTCATGTCAACGGATGATGGTCTATTCAAAAGTGCAGAAAAATATTCTACCCAGCGCTTGTGAATAGAAGCGGTGTTAGTCAGAAGCAAACGTCCATTTGCTGTTCTCACCAGAGCTATTGAAGAAGATTTTGAGCCATATACCTCTTTAACATAAGAGTACAAACTCTTGGCATCATTTCTATCAGCTGCTTCTTGTGTCTCTTTTGCTCTATCATTCCACCTTTCCAGTTTAATTTTCCTTAGCGCAGTCTGCACTTTACTTTTCATCTTTTAGTAAGCTTTGTTTGAGTTGGGGTTGAATGACTGAGAAAGAAGTGTATTGCCTAAGTTTTGTTTTTCTAAAAGTAGATCATGCATTTCTGCTGATCTGTCTGAGAACCAGTCACTGGACTTACGTAATCTAAATCCCACTGACAAACTTGCAACCTGAAATACTTTTGTTTTGAAATCTTCCCATAGATTGTTTGGGTCAAGATTGAAGCTTTGTATTTCATCGTGGAATCTTTGCAAGTTGCCTGATTATTTAAAGTTTGCAACATTTAACTTTTTCGGTACCTTAGAACCAGACTGTCGATTTTTAGGCATTATCGAAAAATCTATTTTTTCACACACTAGATGATGGTCAGCCCAGCTCTCTGCCCCTCTCATGGCCCGGACACTAGAAACATCTTTCATATCATGTTTTCTGATCAGAATATAATCTATGAGATGCCAGTCCTTAGATCTTGAGTACATCCAGGTGATTTTATATTTATTTTGCTGCTTAAACAAAGTGTTGGTGGCAACCAGATTATTATCAGTACAAAACATCAAAAGTGCTACTCTTTCCCTTAACTTGAAAATACCCTCTTACCAGAATTGAGGTGGTTTCATGGCGAAGAATTCATCAAAGTATCTTTTTATGTCATTCAAGGAATCGAAATTTTAACCATTAAGACTATTCTCCAGCGACCTGAATAAGTGGAAATCCAAAGGAGCAATATCTGGTGAATATGGAGGGTGGGGTAACACATCCCAGCTGATCTGCAGCAATTTTTGTCTGGTTCCCAAAGCATCAAGTGCCGAAAATGAACTTTCTTATCTTCCATTTTAAAGGGTTACAGAATTAACATAGGTTATAGGAACATAAACCTTCTTCTAAGAAAAGATAGCTTAAACTGTGCTCTAAATGGAGGTGTAGTCAAATCCTATTTTATGAACTCAACCGTGTTCTAAAATAAGTCAAAAGGTAAGCTGCTATAAATCGGCACAAACTTTCTGGACAATCCAATACATAGTATGATTGCAATAACTTGAGAGTATTACTGGTATTTATTTTATTGAAAATGTAAAATACAATCTACCTCATAACTACAAAGATATATACAAGGGCTAAATCATATTTAAGCAGCATGAATTCTTTACTACCATCTTTTAAGGTTTTGCTTGTTTTCTTTTGATAGGACTATAATATCTATATAATTTCATACACAGGGATGCAAGAACTATTTTTTGTTAAAAAAAAAAACAAACCAATTTTTCATAAATAAAAATGAAGCACATATGTTTAAAATATTGAAAGAATGATGATCTTTTGGAGAAAGTCGCATATGTGTGCCAGTGTGAGTTTGACTCATTCCTGGAACATGACAGACAATGCATGTGTGTGTGTGTGTGTGTGTGTGTGTGTGTGTGTGTGTGTGTTTCACTTTTCAGCTCACTCATGGACCTCAAAGGAAATGTTGGGTTCAAACAACATAAGAAATGGAAGTTAAAGAAATAAAAATTTTATGCAGAAATTGCTGAACAAATAGATAAAACGGCTGATTTTATCAATGACACTTAAGAGATTTTCCCAAAATTTCATCAGAATTCTATAATTAATATTTTTTGTCCCTACAACTGAAATCCTTTCTTCATTTCTGTTTTTTTTTCCCACTTTTGCCACACATTTGTTAATTTTTTTCACCCCATCCCTTTTTTTATATCCAACAGAAAGAGTAAAAGAATTTTAAAATAGTAGTGAAGCCATGTTTACCCATGCTTATTAATTTCTCTTTGTAATTTTTTTTCTACACAACATAAAAAATTAAATGAATCAATTAAAAGAAAAACAAGAATTTGTTTTGAACCTGATTTCATTATTGTTTGTGTTGATGGACAACTCAAATAACTTTTTGTCCATTAAGATATTTCAGTTTCCACACAAGAACTGGGGTTAAACCACTTATGGTAAAGTCACAGCATTAGGGACCAATTCATATGTTTTTCAGGTAGGGGATGACATAGTCTAATGTCTTTTTCTTATCTTAATATAGTAGGGTTGGGCTGCTATTTCTGGCTGGTTGAGCAACTGTGTAACGACTCCTCACTTTGCTTTGCTGCAACCACTTGTTATGATCAACGGTGGTTCCCATTATACATCTCTTCAATTAAACAAAAGATAACTGAAATTTTCTTTTCAAGACCGAAGTAGTAATTTCAGCATGAAAGGTGATGTGAAAATGGGGTTGGGGTTAAGAAATTTGAAGAACACAGATTTTTTTGAAAAATCTATATATATAAAAGTCAAGTTGTGTGTCTGTCTGTCTCCTACGATTTAGATTCCTAACTACTCCCACATTTTGCGGTGCAGTTTAACCAAAACCGGGTATCTTATAGTCGTGATTCATATCGAGCCCTTCTGGGTATTAGCGCATGTCTACGATGAGTCTACGATTTTAAAAATAATTTACCATCATTTTTTTTCATTTTAATGCATTTTTTCGCTATTATATAAGGGTAGTAACTCTCTAAAAATGTCTACGATGAGTCAACGATTTAAAAAAAAATTTACCATCATTTTTTTCCATTTTAATGCATTTTTTCGTTATTATATAAGGGAAGTAACTCTCTAAAAATGTCTACGATGAGTCAACGATTTAAAAAAAAATTTACCATCATTTTTTTCCATTTTTAATGCATTTTTTGCTATTTTTTGGCTATAACTCTCTAAAAATGCTTATATAGTTATTTCCCTTACAAACCCGAGCAACGCCGGGCGATACTGCTAGTTTTTTTATAAATGAAAGCTACAAAGACTATCAGATGTGTTTCAGAGTATGACATACAATAGAAAAAAAATGACAAAAAGAAAATTATTTTAATTGTGAAAAGTATGATGAAATAAGAGGAGTTATGAAATTTTTATCTCTGCAAATGTGAATTACTTGTCAAAATGTTGAATGTTATCACATAGAAAATAATGGAAAAGAAAATTGTGGTGGCTATTATAGAGGATACAATGATGGGGGAAGGGCAGATGTTTAAAAAACATGGATTAAAAGAATTCTTTTTTAAACAGGCTCCACCCACCCACCACCAATGATTTTGAAATGTGGGATAATAACAAATTTGAAAAAAATCCCGAGAAAGCAGAGAAATTTCACCTTATGTGAGATAGCTATTCTGAAAGTCTGCTGTCAAATAGCATGTGGCTGAGAGCTGCAGAAATACTCCAAAGCATCTATCTAGTGTGACGCTGCAGTGATAGAAGATGGCTCCACCAAATATTTTAATTGCATGTAGTGCCATCTTAGGCATGGGTACACTGGATGGTTACTTGGAGGCCTCAAGGATCAAGGCTATGGCTTACTGCCAATAAATAGTCACTTTAGCATGCTGTCTAACCCTAAACCCAGCCCAGAAAGACTTCCGCCCGTCCCCCACCCATTTTCTCCCAAATTTGTTTATTAAAAAATTGTTTTTTGCCTAAAATCCCCGTTTTTGGATACAGACGTTCCGGAAAATTGCCAAAAATCGGCATTGTGAAATTGCCCCCCCACCCCCTCCATTTCCCCCAACTTCTTCAATTTTGACTTTTTTCCCCAACACTAACCCTAAAACCCTAACTGTAAGTACAGAAATGTTTTGAAATTTTTGTCCGAATCATGATGTCCGTATTTTTCTGCATATTTAGAAAAAAAATCAGATCTTTTCGCTTTGACCGGCAGATTTTAAAAATAATTTCTATGTAACTAAACACTTTTAAACTTCGTATACTGGTAGAATGTGTTCCATAAAACATCTTTTTCTTTTGGCTTTCTTGAGAAAATTCTGTAGTTTGTAAGCTATTTGTTGTTTAATTTCTTGCATTTCGGCAATTTCAACCAATCAATGACGTCTATTGAGGTGAATATAATTTCTCCGGATATTTGTCAACAACAATTATTTGCGGTGTCATATGAATCTGTCACTGTTATTTACGAGAAAAAAGATACCCTGTGGCCATAAACTGAGGGGTCACTCGTAAACAGAGCTGGATAACAAAATCGTTCCCTCTTTAGTGTCCACCCATAATTATGACCCTAGTATTGATCTATTGCATTTCAATCTGTTTTAGGGTTAGGGTTAGGGTTAGGGTTGGGTTAGAGTTAGGATTAGGGTTGGGTTAGGGTTAGAGTTAGGGTTAGGGTTAGGGTTGGGTTAGGGTTAGAGTTAGGATTAGGGTTGGGTTAGGGTTAGAGTTAGGGTTAGGGTTAGAGTTAGGGTTAGGGTTAGGGTTGGGTTAGGGTTAGAGTTAGGATTAGGGTTAGGGTTAGGGTTGGGTTAGGGTTAGAGTTAGGGTTAGGGTTAGGGTTAGGGTTGGGTTAGAGTTAGGGTTAGGGTTGGGTTAGGGTTAGAGTTAGGATTAGGGTTAGGGTTAGGGTTGGGTTAGGGTTAGAGTTAGGATTAGGGTTGGGTTAGGGTTAGAGTTAGGGTTAGGATTAGGGTTAGGGTTGGGTTAGGGTTAGGGTTAAGGTTAGGGTGGGTGAAGGGTATCTTTCTTTCTTCAGAAATGTAAATAAACCCAATCTGTTTCTTAAACGAATATATAATTTGTAATGTGAGTATCTGTGCAACAGAGAGGGAAATTAAAACTGCATATGTTGTGAACTTAGGATATGCGTTTATTAATAAAAGTTTAATAACTTTTATTCATACGAACGTAACTGACATGAAATATGTCATAAATAACAGTGACAAATTCATATGACACCGCAAATAATTGTTGTTGACAAACAGCAGTAATTGTATTCACCTCAATAGACATCATTGATTGGTTGAAATTGCCGAAATGCAAGAAATTAAACAACAAATAGCTTACAAACTACAGAATTTTCTCAAGAAAGCCAAAAGAAAAAGATGTTTTATAAACACATTCTACCAGTATACGAAGTTTTAAAATATTTAGTTACAAAGAAATTATTTTTAAAATCTGCCGATCAAAGCGAAACGATCCAAAAATTCTTAAAGAAAAATTTTACAAAGATTTTGGAAATTTTTTTGAGAATCATTATCTCCGTATTTTTCCGCATATTTTGGAACAAAAAATTCTGAAAAAAAAAAAGTTAAAAATAAAGGAAATGGGGGTGGTAATTTAGAAATGTCGATTTTTGCCAATTTTTTTGCAGATTCGAATTCAGCATAGCCGAAAAGTGGGGTTTGTGTCGGATAAAAAAAATGTTTAAAAGGGTGGATTTTGGTGGGGGACGGACGGAAGTCTTGGCCCCAACCTAAATCAGGTTATTTCACAACATAAGATTATGGTTACTGCAGTAGACCGCTCGAATAGATTTTGAGGAAAGAAGTTGGAATTGTTGTCAGCTTGTAGTTGCCATGACAGAATTCGACAGAGGAAGTGACGTCGGCGGAAGTGAAACCACGAAGATGTTGTTGATGTCGTAAAAGACGGCTTCCACTGGTCTTTGCCTGCCATCCGCTGCTTCAACAGTCAGAAGCCTAAACAGTAGACTATCAAGTTACAGCCTCTCGGAAGTTGCTGATGTGGCATCTACAAACACAACTCAGCCTCTTTTAACCCTCTGTCTACTTGGCATCATTCGTTGTTCCACGTTTACCATTTCCACTCGCGCACTTTTTCCTCTGGCACCAAACCAAATACATTTCCTCTTCGTTTTCTCTTCTCTCTCTACACAAAAAGCCATCGTAATCTCCGATGTAAATTCTTTTATCACTAATCATGAAGAAATATATCTTAATTCTTTGCGCACTTTTGGATCTTTATATGGTCGTCTGTCAAGGTGAGTTACTATTTATTTGTTTATAGAATTTCATTCGGTAAAATAGTCAAAGCATCGCCGCAGACATTCAGCGGATCCACCAAAGTTTCTTAACTGCAATAACATATTTGTTTCGGACCAGGCACTGCAAAACGAAAACTTTTGCCTGGGAGAAACACCCTCGGCAATCCACTTAACCGCCGTATGTTACTGGTACTTGTTTTACCGCCGGTTAAAAGACAATATCAACTCCAGAGAAGTTGATTTCGTAGTCAAAAAGAAAGAAGTGTCCTTAAATCGCCAAGGTTGTCAAAATGAAGCGTGTGTGTATAAAAGCGCACGTTCGTAAAAAAATATATATTATTAATACCACATTTAATGAAAGATCCATGGTAAACGGCTTTATGGAAATATCCTATTCTTAGGAAACTTACCTGAATATTCTCTACGGGGAGAACCAATTCTCTGGAGCCGATTCCATTGTATTGCACGATCGGGTCACACACTGTACACATTTCATGTGCATACCTGCAACCATTCTGTCTCATGCAAACACACGTGCATGTATACACACACACACACGTGTGTGTGTGTATCACCTGTATCAATCAGACGGATGTTATATACCGCTGGTCACAGTGCGCTTCCAATTCTTTATTGATTGCGCCCTTATTTTCCATATTGGCCCAAATCGTTTAACTAAATCGTCTCCCCATCATCGTTTATGTGTGTATTATGCAACTCTATCTATCTATCTATCGTTCTGGTTATGATAGACATTAAAAATTGAATATGAAATAATTGCTTATTGGAATAAAAAGAAAGAAATTGAAAAGTAAAGTTGATAAACTCAGATGAAAATTTGTTCTGAATACTTCAGCAGAAAGAAAGAAGACTTTAAAAAGAAATTGTCACTCTCAGCTTTTTGTCTAATACGTAATATCAGTTTCCACCTGCCATTGGGGAATAAACTTTCTATAAAGTTTACTTTCTGCTGGATTTATTTAATAAGTGACTGGATACATTTGTAAAAATGCCTTTAAATTCATATTAATAAAGCTGCAGAGCTGGGACGAGCCCTGTGCGGAGACAGTTCATAATGATGCTGTTTAGCCCCAGGTCAACCATGACCTGGAATACATACGTTGAAAGCTTTCGGCCGTTGTCATCTCGAGTGGGTGAGGCTATAAGTGTATCTGGGACAATTTTATAGTTTCGTGACGGTAGGATGTCATTTGAGGGCGATTTGATTGTCATTTATAGCAAGTTAGACTACAAAAAGGATTCCTTGCAATTGCTTGTTGTTATTTTACTTCACTTATATCACTGTGGCTTTTGAGAAAGGCAGAGCCCTTTAGTCCCCAGGTCAGCAATATCTGATTCTGCTGCTTATGATCAAAGCTGTTCCCATAGTTACCCTCATATAATTTTTTTCTTTAGTGTACATTATTCAATGTGTACATTTTTCAAGACAGTAGGTCGTGATTCGAAGGAGATTTGGCTGCTATTTCTAGTAGATCGAGCAACCATGTGGAGGCAGCCTTCAATGTTTATTCATTCAAGGAATGCGAGAAAAGACAAAGACAAAGACGTTGATCGATTTGTTTTGATCAATTCAGTAATGTCAATAAATGGGGTACAAGCCAACTGACTGGTGTCATCTCTTTCCTCCCTACTTAGATTCTTAAGGAAATAGCAAGAAACAAACAAGCGAATCAAAATGTTGACTAAGCAAATCTGCTCTGCATCACGTAGGCCAGACTCTGCCACCGACCGACCCCACACAATCTGTGTTGATGAACCAAGTCAACCCACGCCAACTTTACAATACTTGTTGCTCAAACTTTTACGCTCCTGTCTCCAGAATTTTGGTGTTGTGGAGAAAGTGTTTATATGTATATATGTGTGTGTGTGTGTGTGTATAAAACGAGACGATGAGGGGGGAAAAACCCACTTTCTCCACAACACCAAAATTATATCCAAGTGGAAACAGGAGAGTAAAAGTTTGAGTGTCAAGTATTGTGTAGTTAGCGTGGGTTTATGTGTGTGTGTGTGTGTGTGTGTGTGTTGTCGCCTTCCTTTAGAATTTAGCCGGAAAATATGTGCCAAAAGCGGTAATTTCTTCAGCTGTGTGTTTTTAGATGACAATTCTACATTTTTTTAAGTGGGGAGGAGGGACAGATGGGGGACAGCTTGTTTCCCCCTCTTTCCGTAATTTTTCAGATCTAACTTTTTCTAAATAATTTTTTCAGATATTTATTTTTTAAAAAACTTTTGAGATTATGTTACTTTAAAAACATGCTTAACCTTTTCAAGCATTAATTTAAAAAGGGAGCAAAAAATCATTCCCACCAAAATAATAATAATTGGATTGGAACTTGATTTATAGACCCCAAAATGGCAAAAGGCAAACGTTGACCTCAGTAGTATTTGAACTCAGAATGTAAAGAGTTGGAAGAAATGTCACTCGGCATTCCTTTGATGCTCTTGAGATTCTGCCAACGTGCACGCGCACGTTCGTTACACGCATACACATACATGTGCGCACGCACAACACACACACAAGTAATTATATGCATACATAGTCACTATATAAAGTGTTGTAATTACTATAGAAGCTGAAATTTAAAATTGGTACTTTCGAAGCAGCTGTCTTGTTTCAATTAAAACGTATTTGATTAGTTTAGTGATCTAAAAATTGAAAAGATACCTATGTTCTCACCAAATGTCATTGCAATTTCGCCCTCCCTCTTAATGAGAAAAAAAATGTTTGCATCCATATACAATAATTCTTTTCTTTGCCATGGTGTTTGACAAGTTTAAAAAACATTTAAGTCAGCTAAATTTTCGGTTTAATTTTATTAAACATAGCAATTTATTACCCTCTTCACTCTTCAGTCTGCATTGCTCCACTCCAGCCTAAGCAAGGGTATACTTTTGTCTGAATGTGAAGCACTGGTTTAGTTCAAGCTGTAACTTCCCCTCACTGGCTGCCCTGCATTTAAGGATGCAGGCATACACAGACACATGTCCTATTCCTTTTTGACACAAATCTCACAACTAACTGTGTAACATTGACATTGTTGGACTAGTGTCCTCAACTTGTTATAGTTATGTTTTGGCTGTTGAAACCTGCAGCCTTATTCAAGTGCCTGTCATATTCAGTAACATTCTTTGAGTTTCAAACTGAACCCTTTATTTAAACCACAGGGGGCAGATTATTCTCATACCATTATCCAGACTAGGAATATTCTCTTACTTGTGATGCTGTTTACTCATTCTGTATAAACATGTTTTTCCTGCAGTTCTTAAGTTGCCATTGTTCAAGAGGAACATTGATGGCATTGATCTCACAGATCGGAGACAGCCTCTAGATAAAACCCATACACACATTTGAAACCAAATTCCTCTCATATAGCTTTTATCAATCCAAGGTTGCATTAGAAGACAATGCTAGCCCAAGGTGTTGTGCATTGAGAGCCCTTGGTTGCAAAGTAAAATTCCTAGCCATGTGGCTATAGCTATTTCTAATAACACCTACTATACACAAATGTCTGTTTTTACCACTTTGGGTTCCTCTAGTTTGAATTTTTTTTCTTTTATTCTGTATTACAGAAAGGAAACATTATTATTATTAATGTGGAGGTGCATAGCTTAGTGGTCAAGGTGTTGCACTCACCCAGGCTTCAATTCCTGGATTGGGCAATGTGTTATGTTCATGAGCAAAACACTTCATTTTGGGTGGGAGTGTATACATCAGAGAATCCAGCAAACCAATATTATGAGCCTGTGGCTCAGGAAAGACCTTTGACCCTTTGAAGGCAGCAAGCTGGTGGGATTGTTATTGCACTTGACAAAATGCTGAGCGGCTTTTCTTCTTACTTGACATTCTGAGTTCAAATATTGCTGAGGTTGACTGTGCTTTTCATCCTTCAGTGTTGATAAAATAAGTACCATTTGAGCACTAAGGTCAATGTAATCAGCTTACTGTCTCACCCAAAATTGCTGGCCTTGTGTCAAAATATGATACCATTATTATTGTTGTTGCTAAGTTAGCGAGCTGGCAGAATCGTTAGTACACTAGTCAAAATGCTTAACAGTATTTTGTCTGGCTTCACATTCTGAGTTCAAATTCCAATGAGATTGACTTTATCTTTCATTCTTTTGGAGTAGATGAAGTAAGCACCAGTTGAGCACTGGAGTCGATGTAACTGACTTCCCCGCTCCCCTGAAATTGCTAGCCATGTATCAAAATTTTAACCCATTATTATTAGCATCATCATCATTGTTGTTCTTAATTTTATTGTGAGAGCCTTCATTTTCTATTCCTCTAGGATTGATTAAATACCAACAGTGTATGACAGCTTTTGAATTGTTCTGTTATATATTATATACAACTCTCTCCTCTTACAAAATATGTTGTTCCTAAGAAAAAGAGTCACTCATCCCACCAGAAATAGCAGCTAAATTTCTTTCAAATCTTATCCAGCCACCTTGGATGGGAGGGGAAACTTTAAATAATGTAGTCCTTTATACAAAATTCCTGAGAGAAGGATGTAGTGGTCATAATTGGAATGCCTTAGCTCATAGACCTGCTCAGTCAGGTCTGGCCTAAGCCTAAGCAATAGCACCTATTTCTCTAACAATAAAATGCATACCTATAATTTTCTTGAATTCTAATTAACCCTCTTCTTTACATGCTGTTGAGCATTCTTTATTATTGTTATTTACACTTTTTCTTGTGACAAAGTGTAATTTAACCTTTCTTACTGTACTAACTCAGTCTGCTTTTTTCTGGTTTTTGTTAGATATTTAATGGAACTGCATACTAAATATCAGTGTTATTTATGCATGCATGTGTGTGTGTAGGTATGTGAGGGATTGGGTATGTGCATTTTAAATGTGACTTTTAATGTTGTACCAAGGTCTTTATGAATTGTTTAGCTACTTTGGTCTGATTCTATAATTACTGAGAGTGGCCTATATAAGCAGGCAAGATAACAGCTTTGTGACCAAGAAAGTTGTGAAGTACTAGAACTAGATAGACCTTTACTGATTTAGCCAGTGTATTTAGTAGCATGGCATTTACCCATATATTACGAGGATAAAGCTTAGTTTGATATGTTACCTACTGGTATGTGAGATGTAAACTCTGGCTGGCTTTATAATGGAAAAAAATTAGTTTCCAAGGTGATCACTGAAACAAATACACAGATCTCCATATTTCTACTATTTACTATTCACTTTTATTACTATCCATTACTTTCACCCCTCCCCTACTGTCCTCTCACCTCAACCACTCCTTTGTTACTATCATACTCTTGCTCCTTTCAGCCACCTATCCTTATCATTCTGTCACTACTTTTCCTTCCCTTCACCTTCTTGGTCACATTGTCTTGAGGAAACAAACCTATCATAGCGGAAGGAGGAATATTTAGTCTTATAAAGTACAAGGCAAACTCACCCGTGTAGGTACCATGGATAAAATGCACCCAGTACGCTTCATAAAGTAATGGTAATAAGCAAAGAGAATGCAGAGTGAGGAAGAACCTTTAGTCTTGTTTAATGCTTGTTCTATGATAAAATGTCCCCCTGTAGATTCTCTGAAGCTATTGGCAAGAGGAAGGGCCTCTAGCTGTTGAAACCAAGCCAAAAGTGAGAAAATTGCAATGTAGAAGTAAAGCCTGATCTTCTTGTCTTTGAAGGCAGTAACTCTAAATAAGAACCGACTTGGATCGTGACAATCCAACCAATCCAAAAGTAGATGTAAAATGAGTATGATGTTAATAGGGTGTTTGTGTGCAGATATATGTATACATGCATATGCGTATCTATGTATGTATATGTGCACATGTGGGGTAACAAGAGGCCAGGAGTTGTGGCAATTTGCTGTACTTGAGAAGATGTGCCAAGCTAAATAAAATTGCAGTCATCCATACATGGAGGCAGGTGTTGGTGCCATGTAAAATGCACTCATACAAGTGCTGCGGAAATGCACCTGTACCAGTCGCATGTAAAAAGTGCCCCAGTACATTCTGTTAAGTGTTAGGAAGGGCATTCAGCTGTGGAAACCCTGCCAAAACAAGAAAGTGGAATCTGGACAGCTCCCCGGCTGGCCAGCTGCTGTCAAATCAGCCCATGCCAACATGGAAAATGGATGTTAAAGGATGACGATGATGATATCATCATCATCATCATCATCATCATCGTTTAGCGTCCGTTTTCCATGCTAGCATGGGTTGGACGGTTCTACTGGGGTCTGTGAAGCCAGAAGGCTTCATCAGGCCCAGTCAAATCTGGCAGTGTTTCTACGGCTGGATGCCCTTCCTAACGCCAACCACTCCGTGAGTGTAGTGGGTGCTTTTTACGTGCCACCCGCACTGGTGCCAGACAGAGCTGGCAAACGGCCACGAACGGATGGTGCTTTTTATGTGCCACCGGCACGAGGGCCAGGCGAGGCTGGCAACGGACACGAAACGTAAAATCACCATCACTGTTTAATGTCTGCTTAGAATTTGTTGAGGTGGATTTTCTATGACCAGAGGCCTTCCTGTCACCAACTCTTACCTATTTCCTAGTAAGGTAATATTTCCCCATGATCAGACATAGAAGATTGGAAACAAAGGATGCCACTTTCATGATGGTGACATTTGGTTACAGCTATCAAGCAATGTCAAGGCAAGGCGACAGTAACCTACACACATGCACACATACAGATATATTATATGCAATAGGCTTCTTTCAGTTTCCATCTATCAAACCCACTCACAAGTCTTTAGTTGGCTCAGGACTAACCCAAGGTGCTATGCAGTGGTATCTATATATTTGTGTGTGTGTATGTGATGTGTTCAAAATGTACCTGACCTTTGGTCATAAAAAAGACAATTTTGTACATTTCCCAAATTTTGCTTAATCAAAATACTCACCTTAGAAGTTCACACACTTCTTCCAGTGGTTCTGCCAATGCTGGTAACACCTCTGGAATGATATGGAGTTCCACCGTTGCTCTTCTCATAATTTCTCCTCATAGCCCTTTCAGTGTGGTTTTCAGTTTAGGAAAGGGCCAGAGGTCGCATGGTGCCAAGTTGGGAGAATAGGGAACCTGAACAAGTAGTGTGTTGTTCTTCATCAAGAAAGCTTGGTTTATGTGGGCAGAATGAGCAGGCACCTTGTCATGGTGAAGTTGCCAGTTCTTTGTCATCCATGTGTCCAGCTGTTTTCAATGCACAGCATCACAAAGGCAACATGTAGCCACTAGGATACTTTTTGAACACACCTCGTATATGTATATAATTTGTGTAAATAAGGAATGGCTTTGACCGTTCAAGTTCAGTGTTTTAAGGATTTTTTCATATTTCCTTATTAGTTCTTTAGGTTTAGTTTGGGACAATTGCATTCTTAAATCCATTACTCTATTAATGTTTCAAGACCTTTCTGGCATCATCATCATCAGGATGATGAGAGTAATACTAGTATATTGCTTCTGCACTTTGCTGTATGTTGCAAAGAGTCTCAAGAATACTGTTATAACTGACAAAATCATCAATTCCTGGTTTAAAAATTATATAACAGTTAAATCCTGGTAGATTTTTGTTTGTTGTCAATTAATGCTTTTCAATGAAATTTATTTTGTGTAATGCATCAGTTGTTGTGATGGCTCCTTGTTTTAAATGCAAGGTCAGCTGACAAACCCATTTGTCTGACAACAATTTCAGTCATGAAGTTTACAACTTCCATGTTTATATTTTAAATTTGTATATCAAAATATACAGGGTTGGCCAAAAGTCACCTGAAAGTAAATTAAAGCCATTTAATTCAAAAATATATTTACGTTTAACAACTGAATGAATTTAATATAAGCATCTAAATATGAAACCTGATGAAAATTGTCCGAACTGAAGTCCTTCTTGAACGATGCACTTTTCTATTCGAGTCAATACAGAATTACAGATACTATTTATGGCATATTGATTTACTGTTGGGCGACTTTTGGCCAATCCTGTACAACCGTCCAATCTATACCAGCATGGAAAGAGGACGTTAAACGATGATGATGATTTGTTTATTAACGAGTCACTTGTAAAGAGTTGTCTTCATACAATCACTTTGTGAAGAGAAAAAGTGAGACTGGTGCATCTGATCTCAATCCTTTTTAGGACTGCTTCAGAAACTATTTCCAGCTGCTTGTGGATACATTGTGTTTGTGGTGACAAGAATTCAGGGCTTCATTGAATTAAAGAATCCAATTTGCAAAAATAACAATTTGATACAGCTTCCATTTCTTTCTTCCTTTTTCTCTTTTCTTTTTTTACAATAGTCCAGTGTATTTAATGTAGCATATTTACAGATGCAGTGTCAGTTTAAAATTTAGAATCTGGTGCATTTACTGCTTCAAGCATACATTTCTTAACATGTCAAAAATTTGTTAACTGCCTTAGCTGCTAGCATTGTGCTATTTATGCTTAGCAGATTTACGCAAATCTAATTTAATGTGGCCCTTAATTCTAGAAGCTTTAAGTATAACGCCCCTATGAATAATTCCACATGGGCAGTTGATTCCTGAAAAGTCCCCCAAAACACGGTTGGAGTGAGCCTTCTTTTTCTCTCTACAGAAAATATAAAAAAAACTTTAAGGTTGGGGTGAGCCTTCTTTTTCTCTCTACAGAAAATATTAAAAAAACTTTAAGGTTGGGGTGAGCCTTCTTTTTTTCTCTACAGAAAATATAAAAAAAACTTTAAGGTTGGGGTGAGCCTTCTTTTTTTCTCTACAGAAAATATAAAAAAAACTTTAAGGTTGGGGTGAGCCTTCTTTTTTTCTCTACAGAAAATATAAAAAAAACTTTAAGGTGTTCAGTGTATTTTAATTACATGTGCAGCTTCAGCTAAAAACTTACCTTTACTTTCATCATCATAATATTCTTTCTAATAGTGGCACTAGGTCTGAAGTTTTTTGGGAATGTGGATAAATCAAATATTTCGACTCCAGTACATAATTGGCGCTTTATTTTATTGATCGCCAAAAAGATGAAAGGCAAAGTTGACCGTGGCAATATTTAAACTCAGAATGTAAAGCCGTTGGGCATTTTGTCCAACATGCTAATGATTCTGCTAGCTCACCATCTTAATAATGACACACACATATACATGACGTATGGATTTTAGGTAATTATGATCCAAATATCTCCTAGTTTTCTCAGACATAGTTTAAAATGAGGAAGACATAGTCATCAACCCATCTAGGAGGGCACTAACTTTGAACCAACAACTGACTTGAACTGTGATAATTCATCCAATGTCTACCAGCATAGAAATGAAGGCATAAATAAATGTTGTTGTTGATGATGAGGATGGTGGTGGTGAAGAGGAGGAAAAGTTCTAACTATCTCTTACTCTTTACTCTTTTACTTGTTTCAGTCATTTGACTGCGGCCATGCTGGAGCACTGCCTTTAGTCGAGCAACTCGACCCCGGGACTTATTCTTTTGTAAGCCCAGTACTTATTCTATCGGTCTCTTTTGCCGAACCGCTAAGTGATAAGGACGTAAACACACCAGCATCAGTTGTCAAGCAATGCTAGGGGGACAAACACAGATACACAAACACACACGCACACATATATATATATATATACATATATACGACAGGCTTCTTTCAGTTTCCGTCTACCAGATCCACTCACAAGGCATTGGTCGGCCCGAGGCTATAGCAGAAGACACTTGCCCAAGATGCCACGCAGTGGGACTGAACCCAGAACCATGTGGTCGGTAGGCAAGCTACTTACCACACAGCCACTCCTGTCCAATTGACGACTTATCTGACATCTCAACAAGCCAACATAAATAAATATTTGATTATAATTTGTTTATTTTTAGATGTAAAGAAAATAAAAGATGCAATAATAAGTGGGCAACTTTTGCACTTTAACCCTTTCGTTACTGTATTTCTGTTGAGATGCTCTGGGTTTCTTTCAATTACTTTAAATATAACAAAGAATTTAGTAAAATAACTTAGTTATCATTCAGCTAGTGTTAGGAACATAAATTGTGACTAAGGTTTGGTGGAAGATTTTAATTCAGAACTTTTGAAAACCAGGCATTTGTACTCAGAGCCAAAGCTGGTTTCAGCCAAGTTGGTAACGAAAGGGTTAAAATGGCTGTCAGCAAGATTTAGCTCCAAGAACTGTAAAGAGTTCTCAAATAATGTTTATTTATGACAAGAATAATAAACTTTTCTCACATTAAATGTAATTTTTAAACAAATATTTACTTCTTTTGACACATGTTAACCATTTTGTTGTTAGTATATGATCTTGATGCAGCAGGCATGTTTATATGATTTTGTTTTTGCTCCCTCTGCCTGCTAGTGCCAGATGCTTTGCAAAAAGATTTTGGATGCTGTCTTCCTTCTCTGATTAGGTCATAAAATAAATGCATTTAGTAGTTATTAACCCTTTACCATTCAGATTTCTCGGTCAAATGTGATGCTTATTTATTCACATTGTTTTGAATTGACCAGGCATTGCTTTGTAGCTTCAAGATTTCAGTGATGTAATTGTTTAGTTTTAGGATGACATTTCAGGATAGGTGTGAGAGGTTGGATCTGGGCAGTCTGAATATAAAACAGGTAGAATATTTGGGTCAGGTGTGGCCTGTTTAAATACTCTTTTAGTGTGTTTGAGCCATGAATGTTGTTTTTGTAGATCTAGTGTAGCTACTAATAAAGTTTTCCAATGTATCTGTCTTTTTTTTTAAAAATGGTACTGAGGGATCATAGGGAGATTTTGCTATTATTTTTAGCTGATAGATTGATTATGCAAAAGTTTTCCTATTCAACTATTCATCTTGTCTCTTCTACTTACCCACCATTTGAAACGCTTTTTGTGAATTTTATATTGAATGATTTTCCAAAGGGATAAATTTATATTATAAACTAAGAATTATTTTGTTTTTGCTGAAGTAACCAGAATTTAATCATACAAAAACAAACTGGGTTGTGAAATAAGAAAAACATGCCTAAACTTCTTTAGTGCACTCTAAACTGGTACAAGTCAGAGTGTGTTGTGTGGTCCTTGGTCAGATATATATATGCATGCATGCATCCATCCAACTGTCTGTCCACCCATCCACCCACACACATACATACATTATAAAGGTAGTCTTATTTATTAAGTATAATTTAGGTAAAACCCTTGTCATGTGCATTTAAAAAGTTATTATGCTGTTATTCAGCTAGCATCTGTTATCCTACAGTAGGGTATATTCCAGGGCTGGATACTCATGTGGAACTCTTCTTTGCAATATGCTGGATGCTCTCCATAGTATTAGAACAGTACTGTCTTGTGGGGGTGCCACAAGATATAGTAATAGAAACTAATATATAGTAATATAAAAATATAGTAATAGAAACTAATACTATGGAGAGCATCCAGCAAATAGCTAACTCCATCCACCAGAGTATTAAGGTCACAATAGACTACCCCACTAAACACCCCAACCATAGACTACCAGTACTAGACACTGAACTCTGGCTAGAAATTGTGAATGATAAAACCCAAATCCTTCATTCATACTATGCCAAACCTATGGCCTCAAAATACTTGATCCACCGGAACTCAGCCATTGCGGACAATGCCAAATTCAATACTTTGATGGCAGACCTCATCAGAATAATGAGAAAGGTGTCACGCATGTGCGAGCCTACAGAGTTAAAGAGACACATACAATATTTCATTCATTGCATGCAGTTCTCAGGTTACAGCCATAAAGAAAGGATCAGAGTATACAAAGGAGCCATGAAGAAATTTGACAATATATTATGTAATGATAGGAATGGGATTTGCCCACTCTATAGGAACAAGTCATGGAACACTATAGAAAGGACAAAAAAGAAAATAGGGAAGGCCAACTCTTGGTATGATAGCCGTAAATACCAGAGTGTCATGTTCGTTGACACCACCCCTGGAGGTGAACTGGCGTACCGCTTTAGAAGGACCCTAGACAAACTTAAGCTAAGGATTAAGGTTGTTGAAAAGCCAGGCAACCCTATCAAATCTATAATTGGTAGAACCTATCCTTTTAGTAGAACCCCCTGTACGGATAAGTACTGTACTGTATGTAGATTTAGCCCACAAACAAACTGTAAAGCCAGAAATGTAGTCTATAGTATAAGATGTATAGAGGGACGATGCAGTAACAAGACAACGACATATGTAGGGGAAACGGCAAGAAGCATAGGAGAGCGGGTAAAGGAAGGTAAAAGCTCATCGATTCTGTACCAACACGCTGAACAGGAACACGGGGGATCAATCAATAACATAGAAATTAAAATATTGTCCACACATAGAACAGATGCAACAATCAGACAAATTACAGAAGCTACACACATAATAGAAAATAAACCTAGCCTGAATAGGAAACTGGAATGGAACACTGGCACACACCACAACATATGATGGTAGAGGATCCCGAAAACATAATAAATACACAGACAAATAAACAAATAGAAATAAATAACTATATATTTTTTTTTATATATATATATATTTTTTTCAATTTATTATTATTATTACTAGTATTGTTGTTATACATACATACATACAAGCATACGTAATGATAATAATAAGTGGATGTAAACACATGAACAAAATAAGAATAAACAAAAACAATAACAACAAAAACAAATTACACGAACGTATATAAACAGAAGATACAAATATTACAGGCATCCCCCCCCCACACACACACTAAATAAACATAGACGCACATAGAGATATAAGCATGCACAAATGATGACATACAATAGAAATACAAAATGGCTGACGGTTAGTAAGGAGAGACACAAATAAGTAAGAAGAAAGCAAAGGACCACTGATGCGGTCACAGGAGTGTGACGAAAGAACTCTGGCCGAAATAAGATTAAGATTAATGTAAAAAATAAATAACACTGAAGCAAAGTAACACCAAATATATAGTGCGTGTGTTTTTATTGGCTAAACTGGCAATATGACCATTCCGAAATATAACAATATCAGTTTCAACACACGACTTCACATAAAAAATCTTGCACAACAAATATTTAAACGTATATATATATATATATTATATATATATATATATGTATATAATATATAATATGTATATATATGTATATATATATGTTAGCGCTTTCTCCCATTCTAGAATGGGAGAAAGCGCTAATGATCTGAATGATATGATATATATATGTAAAAAATGTAATATATAAATAAATATCTGTAAATATGAACCATCCGATCTTCTGATTACCACATTTCTTCTAATATATATATATATATATATATATATATATATATATATATTGATTTCAAATTTTGGTACAAGGCCAGAAATTTCGGGCAAAGGGATAAGTCAATTACATCAGCCCTAGTATTTTATTGACCCAAAAGAGTTAAAGGCAAAGTTGACTTCAGCAGAATTTGAACATAGGACATAAAAACAGATGAAATGTCACTAAGTATTTTTCCCAGCTTGCTAATGATTTTGCCTGTTCACTGCCTATATATGTATACATGCACACGCATACACATATGTGTATTGTGTGTGTGTGTGTGTGTGTGTGTGTCTATGGATGTATATATGTATGTTAACTTGCAATATTGCAAGTTAACTTCAGCAGGGGAAAGCAGAGAGAATGAGGGAAAGAACAGCATCTGCATATGAGAAAAGATTTTTCTCATATGGGGTGTCATATTGTAGATGGATACATCTTTGTAGAAATGGTTTGGTGAGGAGAGGGATTAGCTCTGGAAGGACACTGGTTGAGACATTCTCAATCATAAGGAAAGGGACTTTGTTAGAGCTGGTTGCATCATTGATTTGAAGTGATTTGGAGATGTTGCTTCACTTGATGTTTATGTATTCATGGTGTGCACCCTGGTAGAGTGGAAAGGGAGATTGTTTGGGAGAGATTTACTTCATGTATTCAGAGTATAGAGGTGTCTGCTATCTAAATGTATATTATAAATGAATGTTTTATGTCTCTGCCATCCAGGTGTTTATACTGGTTTCAAATTTTGGCACAAGGCCAATAATTTTGGGATAGGGGTAAGTTGAATTCATCGAACCCAGTGCTCAGCTGCTACTTTTTTTATTGAAATTGAAATAACGAGAAGCAAAATTGAACTTGGAACATAAATATGGACGAAATGCCATTAAGCAATTTGCTTGACATGCTAACAGTTCTGCCAGCTTGCCATCTTCGCAGATGTTTATATTAATGTATGCTAAATGTGTCTGTTACCCAGGAGTATATATAAATTGCTCAAACATTTTTCTGAATTCTATGGTGATGATCAAGTGGTTTTATGAACTCCTCCTAACTTTTCACATCTAAGTGAAAACTTGTAACCATTGTCTTTCTACTTCAATCATCTTCACTGATAAATCATCATTAAATTAGGAAACTAGATCAGGTTCTCAGTAAACAGCTATATTACATTTAGTTTTATGCATATTTAGATATACATTTTCACATCACTAGATTATCCAAACTATACTCTGCTCCTGCATCCAGTTCTCACACCTAACACATAAAAGTTGTACCAAAGTTCATAGTTTGAATAATGTTAATGTGTGTGCATGTGTATATAATTGATTGTTATAATTTAGATCAGTGGTTCTTAACCAGGGTCCATATGACTCCTGGGGATCCCTAATCTAGCAAGGAAGTCTGTGTTTCATCTGTCCCCTTTCATCTCCCCTGATTCATGGAGAGTTAAAATCAGTTGTGGACAGTAACTTTATTTGTACATGGAGTAGTGTGTACGAGGAGCGTTCAATAAGTAATGCCTCTGACCCACTTCCCATAGAAGTAGAGCTACAAAACTTGGCACAGTTATTAGTCTTTTTCTACATAGGAACCACCCAGAGTTATGCATTTCTCCCATCGTTTGATGCAGCTCTGGAGACCGTTTTTGTAGCAGACCCCAGCTTGGTCCTCCAACCATGACGTGACTTCAGAAATCAAGGCTGCGTCATCTGGGAAACACTTTCCTTTCAAAAACAACTTCATGGCTGGGAAGAGGTGAAAATCAGAGGGTGCAAGGTCAGGGGAGTAGGGAGGATGGGGAGGAGTTCATAGCCGCACGCCTGTGCTTCTGATCTGGCGACACGTGAGTTGTGGACCAGAGCATTGTCCTGCAGGAGGAGGATGCCTTTGCTGATCTTGCCCCGCCTCTTGATTTTGATAGCTTCTCTTAATTTCCTCAAAAGTGAAGCATAATAGGCTCCTGTAATTGTGGTACCCTTTGCCAGGAAATCTGTCATCACTACTCCGTCCTGGTCATAGAAGACTGTGAGCATGACCTTGCCAGCGGAGAGCTGCACCCTTGCCTTCTCTGGAGGAGGTGAGTCAAGGAGCTTCCACTGCATTGACTGGGCTTTGGTCTCTGGATCATAGTGATGGACCCAGGTTTCATCCTGTGTAATCAGTCTTTTGAAAAATTTTGACTCATCTTCTTGGCACATCTCCAAATTCATCCTCGAGCACTCGACGCGTTGTTGCTTCTGGAAAGGTGTGAGCAACCTGGGAATCCATCTGGCAGACACCTTTTGCATATGCAAATGGTCATGAATGATAGTTTCCACAGACCCAGTACTAATTTTGACCTCATGGGCTATTTGGCGAATAGTTATGTGTCGATCTTCCAAAATGGCAGCCTCAACTTGACAGAGAGATGCCTCATCAATGACGACCAGATCTGGGAGCTGTTTCCACAGAGATCTGACCATGTTTGAATTCACAATGCCAGCGTTTTACAAGGTCATATGATGGGGCATCATCACCATAAGTTACTTTCATTTAATCAAAAGTCTCCCGTGGTGTGTGTTCTTTCAAATACAAAAACCGGATCACTGCTCGACGCTCAACAGGCTCCGTTTCACACTTGACTCAGTTCAAACACCTGTAAATCAGAAACCTGTATTTGCCACTTAATCTATAGAGATATAAATAATTGCACTTGCAAAATTTCAGCTAGATCAAACAACTGCAAGTGGGTCAGGGGCATTACTTATTGAACGTCCCTTGTATATTTTGAGGAAGTGTAGGTATAATTTAAAATGAGTAATTGAGATGATCCTGGGAAGTTGTACTAAGAGTTTTGTTACTGGAAATTGTAATTTCTAAAGGTTTTGTTATTGATACTACATAAAGCTTAGTAAACTATTTGTTAGTTTGTTACTCAGCATTTTGCATTGTTTCTTATGGAGACCAAGAGATTAGTTTTCTGACGTTAATGATAAAATAGTGCAGAAAGAAGGTTTGTTATCAGTGCTCCAGGTGTAGCATTCTAACCATGAATATACTGTCCTATTTATATCTAAGACAACATTGGTCAGTGTAGCTTTTCTTAGTGGGATTTAGGAAAACTAAACCTGTCATATGAGGTTTATGAGTGATATGTTTACTTTGTGTACAAATCATGGTGTGGATTAGAAAGGAGAGTATGTGCGTGGGTGATGTCAAGGCTAAGTCTTCCTAGAATTTTAGATGTTTGTGGGAGGGTTGATAGGCTTGGTGTTAGAAATGTTTAAGTTTATGCTGTTTCTAAATTCTGGGGATTTAGCAGGGTTAATATGAATAGTTGTTTAGCTTCAGGTCTGCTTTGCTATGTCCAAAAATGTCCCCAGTGATGATCAGCTTATCTTTTTAATGTTATTGCGACCTTTATTATACATTTTGTTTATCCTTTTTTTCTTAAGATAGTAGGATGTGATTTGAGGGAATCTTCTGTGCAGGTTGAGTGACTGTGCCGAAGATTCCTTGTTCATACAAGTAGTTGAATATCATCATCCTTTAACATACGTTTTTCCATGCTGTCATGGGTTGGACAGTTTGACCAGAGCAGGCAAGCTGTAGAGTTGCACCATGTTCCATTCTGGTTTTGCTTGGTTTCTATGACTGGATGCCCTTTCTAACACCAACCACTTTACAGTGTGTGATAGGTGCTTTTAACATGGCACCAGCACAACAAGCACTTTCATATGGCACCAGCATGAGTGCTTTTTATGGGGCATCAGCACAACTGCTTTTTATTTTATATAGGATTATTTGGGTCATGATTTGTTTTGATTATTGAGAATTTTCTTATGTTCTGATGGTGTCCGAGAAAAGGAGAAGTCAAAATGGAAGATATATATCTTGTGTCGTGCGTTCCTGTTTTCTTTGTATGGTATTTGGTACTCTCTTTACTCTTTTACTTGTTTCAGTCATTTGACTGCGGCCATGCTGGAGCACCACCTTTAGTCAAGCAAATCGACCCCGGGACTTATTCTTTGTAAGCCCAGTACTTATTCTATCGGTCTCTTTTGCTGAACCGCTAAGTGACGGGGACGTAAACACACCAGCATTGGTTGTCAAGCAATGCTAGGGGGACAAACACACACACACACACACACATACATATATATATATATATACATATACATGACAGGCTTCTTTCAGTTTCCGTCTACCAAATCCACTCACAAGGCATTGGTCGGCCCGGGGCTATAGCAGAAGACACTTGCCCAAGATGCCACGCAGTGGGACTGAACCCGGAACCATGTGGTTGGTAAGCAAGCTACTTACCACACAGCCACTCCTGCGCCTGTTGACTTTTAAACATTTTACTTGCTGTTGAAATGTAGGTGTGTTACTTGTAGCTGTTAATGTGATATGTGATAGCCATGGAAGGAAGCTGCTAACCTCATTACATTGGGTTTTACTCTTTGTTTTCATGTTGGATACAAATGTTTGTCAAGTTTCTGCTTTTATTTTGTTATTTGTTCAGTTGCTCAAAGTGAGTTTCATTTCTGTTGAGTGATGTTGCTGCTCTGTGTTTGAGGGTATTCTTGTTTCTTTTTTTTCTCTCTCTCTCTCTCTCGTCTGGTTGTCTATTTCAATTGTGCAATTCAGGTTGTGTTTCCTTAATGTTGTCCTGAGGGATCTGTTTTGAAGCATCTTTTTGAATGTTTGTCCTGCAATGCTTATGGTAAAAATAGTTCCATCTTATGTTTACAAAGGCATTTTTGTTTTGTTCAATGATTGTGATGTGTTGTGAAAGTGAAGGGTATCTGCTCAAAAGGCTGCTGGGAGAATTGATTGTTTGCTATTTGTTTGTAGCAGCTGTGCATCTGCAGCAGAAAGCAATGTCTAGGAGAGCAGTTATTGGAGTTTGCCTGATGAGGTATGTGGATGTCTGAGTGAAGGTTGTTTAGAACATAAAGGAAGTTTAGTTGTGATGCTGTTGTGTCACTTGTTGTATTATTTTGGTGCCAGTGAGAGACAGGTCTTAAGTTTGTAAATTGTTAGTGTGTGTAATATGTTGATTTTATTTTCAGTGTTTACATTTCTATTGTGACATTGTGCTCTGCTAGTGTCTACTTGCCATTTGTTATCTATAATTAAGATTTCAAGGAGTCTTGTTGGGACAGTTTTGCATTCTCTTCTATTATTATCATGTTAATAAAGCGGCCAGCTATCAGAATTGTTAAAGCATTGAACAAAATGTGTTGTAGTTTTTCTTCTGCTCCATATTTTGTATGTGATTTTGTTTGATTTTATTGCTGTCGTAATGCTTCACAAAGTAAGATTATTGTTGTTACTAGGAATTTTCATCTAGTTTTCTGCATTGCAATTTTTTTTTAGGATTCAGCCATGCTGTTAGTCTGGTTTAAGTCAGTTTTGATGCTTTCTATCGGCTGTTCTGTGTGAGTTTTTAATGCTTGGTTACTTCTCTTTTTTGACACCTTTCTTAGTGTTTGGTTTCTGTAGTTTATGGATTTTTCTTATGCCTGGTGTTGATCTGTCCGTTATATGTTCACTTTTCATAATATAACTAGCATCCTAAGTGTGACTATTTTCCAGCTAGATTTACATTGTTCAGTGTGTCATTCCTTTTCTTGAGATAGCAGCAACCACATGGAATCTCCATTGTTGACACATAACTCCTTTCACAGACATTGCCTTCCTTATTGGCCTCAACATTAACGAGTCAGTGACACAGACAGTAAGTATCTATACAGATCTTGTACTAATTAATTACAACTTTGTCCTGATTCAGAAATAGAATATAAAAATTAATAATGTTTGGAACTAAGAGATTACTAAAATCAGAGCCAATATTAATCTCATGTTGTGCCATCGAGCAGTCGTGGTGCTCAACAGATTTGGCAAAAAATTTCCTTAGTTTCCTGAAACATCTTTCTAATGTTTTCAACCTGGATTTTATTCCAAACCAATCTTTTCATTTGTTCTGTGATTTTCCTTTCCTTCTGGTTTATTAATTCTTACAGTTGATTGTCTGTGATTCTTGTCTTTCTGATAATTTATCTTTGATCATATTAGTCTCTGTAAAGAAGTCTTTCCAAACAAACAAACATTGGCTGAAGTCACCAAGTCATTCTGTATTTGGCATAGTTTCAAAAACAAAGGAAGCTTCCTCTTACAAACTAAATACGTAACAGCATTTAGTTTACTTCTCCTCCGCTCCTACCACAACCATAATTTCTTTAGTCATGCTTTCAAATCTTTTTGAATACAAATTAATCCATGTCCTTGAAATGTAAATAAACACCACTAAGTCAAAATATTTTCTTGGCTTTAAGATTTAATAATGTCTTGGAGCATTTTCTTTTTATGTTGTCAATTTAAAGAGTTAGAGGAAACAGAATATCTAGTACTTTTGGTTTTTTATTAAAGTACCTTATCATAATTATTTCAAATTATGTGCAAAAGATATGCATCTTTCTCCTAGTTTGATATATTCTATTGACAGACATCTCTCCATTTTGAATCAGTAAGATTTATTTCATTATGTGACCCCCACCTTCTAATTTCATGCTCTACTGTTTTTTCCACATTTTCATCACTTAAAACTAATCATTTTTATATTTAAAGAAATATTCACAAAACGCCCTTTTTGTTTTTTACATTAAATTAATAATTAGCTTGGTTTAGTTATATCAGATGTCACATTGATGGATTTTTTCAGTCACACTAATGTAGAATTAACTTAGATCCTCTGTACTATTTTTACTCTCAGAAATACTATTGTATTGTTTCCCCAGACATACCATTGTATCAATGTCCCAGCCACACCATTGTGCCTTTGCTCCATACACACCCGTACACTAGTACCCCAAACACACAAATGTATCACCCTCCCATATCCACTTATGGAACATTATCCCATCAAAACAGTCTTTCGTTACAAGTTCACTGTATGCAGTGTGCAAGAAGTGATTTGCTTTCTATAAACCTTGTGGCTATTATAATGCTTTCTCTTAACAATCACACGTAAACATGTATCAGCTATTATATTTCATAATTGTTCTGCTATTGTTCAAAAATTTGTTATTGCTACAACATACAAATGCTCTTTTTTGGTTTCAACACTAGTCCAAACTCTAAGTCATGTGGTCAATGCTGTATAACTCTCATCTTACGTTTTTATCCTTTCTTTGTTTCAGTCATTGGACTGTGGCTATGCTAGGGTATCATCTTGAAGTGTTTAGTCAAGCAAATCGACCCCCAGAGCTTACTTAGTTTTAAAACCTAATGCTTATTCTGTCAGTTTCTTTTGCTGAACTGTTAAGTTATAGAGATGCAAACAAGCACTGGTTGTCGAGTGGTCTGGAGGGACAAACATAAAGACCCCCACCTCACAACACACACACACACATGCATATCTATATGATGAGTTTCTTTCAGTTTCCATTTACCAAATCCACTTGTGAAAGCATGAAAGCTTCATGCTTGGGTACGGGCTACAGTAGAAGGCACTTGCCCAAGATTCCATGTCATAAGATTGAACCCAGAACCATGTGTTGGGAAGCATACTTCTTACCACATGGCCATACCTGCCCTTATTATGAAGAAATACTTGATTTTCCTGAACTTATCTGTTATCATATTAGTGATAATTTATTATTTACCTGCCTAAAATATTTCCTGCTATCTTACTGAGGTAACAAGGTTGAGCTCATATTTTTTTAATGCGTAGTCAGTGAGGAAAGATCGACTGAGTAAACCCTGCTAAAGGCACTCAAGATAGTGGCCTTAAACTGGGCAACAAATTAAGCTAACCACCCAAGAACTCAGAACACAAGTTACTGGTACTCTAACAATTTTACCAATTGATTGTCTTAGACTGGTGCTTCATTTTATTGATCCTGAAAGCATGAAGCATTAAGCTGGCCTGAGTAGGATTTGAACTTACGGCACAGGGTTGGAAAAAATATTGCAAGGCATTTTAATTCTGCATGTTAACAATTCTATCTGTTCACCACTTTTAATAAACCCTTTAGCATTTAAACTAGCCATATATGGCCAAAATATTCTGCCTGTTTTATGTCTAAACTGGCCACATCCAACCACTCACACCTACCCTACACTATCATTCTAAAAATTAAGTTACTTTATCGAAATCTCATAGCTACAAGGTAATTCATTATTAATTCAAAATGATGTGAGTAAAAAAATCATTTCTTTTGATAGAATAATGTGAATGCTAAAGGGTTAAAGGCGTTCTAGCTATGACTTTCCTGTCTTTTAGTCAGACATACTCCAAGACTACACTATCCAATGTCTTTATTTTTATCTTGGTGGCAGTAGTGTGTTATCTAGAAGTTAGAGTATTGAGTTTGAATGAAATGCTGTTGTCTTTCGTGGTTTGTATTGGCTTAGAGCTGCTGCTGATAACAATAATCCTTTCTACTGTAGGCAGAAGGCCTGAAATATTGTAAGGGAGGGTTTGTCAGTACTTATTTTAAAAATAAGGGCCAGTCAAGCACTTGGGTCAATGTAGTTGACTAGTCTCCTCCCCCTAAATGCCTTTGATTGGATGAAATGCAGAGCGATATTTCGCCCATCTCTCCGTTCTGAGTTCAAATTCTGCTGAGATTGACTTTGCCTTTCATCCTTTCGATGTCGATAAATTGAGTACCAGTGAAATACTGGGGTCGATGTAATCAACTAGTCTCCTCCCCTCAAAATTTCAGGCTTTGTGCCTATAGTAAAAAAGGATTATCATTATTAAGGTGTCAAGCTAGCAGAGTTGTTAGCATACCGGGAAAAAATGCTTAGTTTCATATCAAATTCAATGACTGGCATCTGTGCCAGTGGAGCGCTAAGAGCACCATCCGAGTGTGATTGTTGCCAGAGCAGATAACTGGCTTCCATGCCGGTGGCATGTAAAAAGCACCATTCGAGCATGATCGTTATCAGCGTTGCCTTACTGGCACTTGTGCCGGTGGCACATGAAAAAACATTAAAGCGAGGTCATTGCCAGTGCCACTGGACTGGCTCCTGTGCAGGTGGCACCTAAAAAACACCATTTGAGCATGGCCGCTGCCAGTACCACTTGACTGGCCCATGTGTCGGTGGTATGTAAAAGCACCCACTACACTCTCGGAGTGGTTGGCGTTAGGAAGGGCATCCAGCTGTAGAAACTCTGCCAGATCAGATTGGAGCTTGGCACAGCCATCTGGTTTGCCTGTCCTCAGTCAAAATCGTCCAACCCATGCCAGCATGGAAAGCGGACGTTAAACGATGATGAGGATGATTTCCAGCTCTTTACATTCAGAAATCAAATCCCACCAAGGTCAACTTTGCTTTTCAGCTTTTCAGGGTGAATAAAATAAAGTTCCCCTCAAGTACTGGAGCTCATGTAATAAATTTACCCTTTCCTTTCAAAATTACTGCCTTGTACCAAAATTGAGACCATTATTACCAATGTGACCACATTGCCAGTGTTCCCTTACTGCTAGATACTTCATGTCTTCAGAATTGTGATAAAATGGTTTTCTGAGTAATCTGAAAGAATAAGTGTTATCTTTATATATAAAAGTGAAGTTGTGTGTCTGTCTCCTACAATTTAGATTCCTAACTACTCCCACATTTTGCGGTGCAGTTTAACCAAAACCGGGTATCTTATAGTCGTGATTCATATCGAGCCCTTCTGGGTATTAGCGCGCGTCTACGATGAGTCTACGATTTTAAAAATAATTTACCATCATTTTTTCCATTTTAATACATTTTTCGCTATTATATAAGGGAAGTAACTCTCTAAAAATGTCTACGATGAGTCAACGATTAAAAAAAAAAATTTACCATAATTTTTTTTCCATTTTTAATGCACTTTTTTGCTATTTTTTGGCTATAACTCTCTAAAAATGCTTATATAGTTATTTCCCTTACAAACCCGAGCAATGCCGGGCGAAACTGCTAGTATATAAATAAAATGAAATAAACTAAAAATTTAGTATTTCTCTATAATGTTCTTTAAGGAGAGAGACAACATTATATGATGATGTCTGGAATACCAATACATATGCTCACATCTACACATATACATACATTTCTCTACACATGTATGCTTATATACATGCAGTCTACCTGGTCATTTACATTTTGTTTGCAGTCTAGCCCTTAACCCTAAATTTTCTCTAGCCCCTAACCTTAACCCTAAACCTGACCTAGATCAGATCATTTTACTGTGTAGACCACAGATACTGTGGTAGATCACACACTGAAGTAGCACCCATTCACATGTATGTAGCTCTAACCTCTGCAAAAGCTTGTGTCTTTCAAAATGGTGGATGATGGCCAATTCATAAAGTTTCTCTCCGTCTGCTGGATCCATTGGTTTATCATTTGACTGAAACTGCTCCCACCCAGCCCAACTTCCAGCAAACAACTATTACTCACTGGTCTTTCATTAGGATCATGCCATCTACTGATTTCACTAGTACTATGCAACAATTTCCATTGACCGTTTTCCAATGCTCCATAAATGTTATGCCTGAACTGAATTTACTTAGCTTTTCTGATCCATTATTCATCTTGCGTGTTTGAACCCTTTAGCATTTAAACTGGTCATATTGAGCCCAAATATTCGATTTGTTTTATGTTCAAACTAGCTAGATCTGGCCTCTCACACCTACCCTACTGTGTAATTCTAAAAATAAACAATCAGATCATTAAATTCTTAAAGCTTTGAAATATTGTATGATTAATTCAAAACAATGTGAATGAATAAACATTACATTTGACAGATGCTAAAGGGTTAAAGACTGAATTGACCCCCATTCTGAAGATCTTACTCTTGATTTTTTTTTAGCGTGTGATGAGTTCCCTTAAAGTTTACAGTATGTAGACATTTGTCCTGGATTGTTGAGACTGCATGAGGCAGGGAAACAGTATATGAATACACACACATGCTTACATGTAAACATACATTGACTTTTTGGAATGGTTACTGGGATGATGAACAACCAATAGGACTTGGAAAGCATGAGTTACAGGAGCAGAATTATCAGCAAACTGTAGCTCAGTGCTCTGATCAGATCTGATCTTGGTGGACGCCTGTAAACTTCTTGGGTTGAAAGGTTCCTGATCAGTTGAAAGTTAACAGTAACACACGCACACGCACATGTACACTACAGACCAACAATCACATACCTACACACTCACATACATGCTCATATGCACTCACATAGATACACATATACACACTTACATACACATACATACGCTCACACATCTATATTCATATGCTCACACTCACACGTCTACTCTTACACATCAACACTTACATAGACACACACACATACTCTGATATACATGCACTCACAATCATACACACATACATTCTCATACGTACATCTGGATGTTGAAAATTTATATTAATTTCATTGATTACAGTTGTTTCAAAAATATATATTATCATTTCAGTTGTGTGATGTGCATCCTAAGAGGGTGGTTGGCTCATCTTTGTTGAATAAAGATGAGATTTGTTGAGTCAACTGATTTGGAATAGGATGCAGCAGATGTTTATAGATTGTTTGCCGGATTTAGAGGAATTGTTGGCATGTGACAAAGGAAATGTCTGGCAACAGAGCTGCCTTTTGACTGGAAATATTAAACCACTGTTCAGAAATGGAAACTAGATATATCTATCTGTAAACTAATTATTGTGGCTTCAGTTTGGATGGTGTGCATTTGTATGTGTGTGTGTGTATAGATGATTTACTTAAAAAACATGCTGTACTCTTTTTCTGTATGTGAGTACGACTGCTTGGTACATGCATACATATATGTGTGTTTGTATATATATATATTTTATAAGCCGAGTTTAACCCTAGGAGCAGTGAGAGCCATCAATGAGCATTAAAATGCGTGAGCATCAAAATGTGAAAGCATTGATGATCTGTTGCTGTAGGGAGCTTCCCTCCCTTCTCAGTCATTAAGATCCTGCTTCTGTGGCTATTGAGTAGTTTTTACTATTATTTCACTATAGTGACGGATATATTTCTGCTGTTAGGTTGTAAAATTACAAATTAGCCACCCATATATATATATATTCTTTTATTCTTTTATTAGTTTCAGTCATTTGACTGTCGCCATGCTGGAGCACTGCCTTTTTAGTTGAACAAATAGACCCTAGGCCTTATTCTTTGTAAGTCTAGTACTTAATCTATTGGTCTCTTTTGCTGAACCGCTAAGTTACGGGAACATAAACACACCAACATTGGTTGTCAAGCGATGGTGGGGGGACAAACACAGTAACACAAACATACACACACACACACACATACGATGTTTCCGTCTACCAAATTCACTCGCAAGGCTTTGGTCAGCCTGAGGTTATAGAAGAAAACACTTGCTCAAGGTGCCACATGGTGAGACTGCACCCGAAACCATGGGGTTGGGAAGCAAGCTTCTTACCACACAGCCACTTCTGTGCTTAAACCTTCATACTAGACATACAAGTCTGTCAAATTTACTTATTTGTCCAAAGATGGGGAAATGGCAAACAGACATAATTGATTTTCAACCCTTATTGATATCTTATCATTTGACCAATCCTCAGAAAAACACGTACCTGTTTTGTTTATCTATACATCGAATTTTCAAATCTAGCTGCTTCAGAGAACAGTAGCTATTACTTTGCACTTATATATATATATATATCATTATCATCGTTTAATGTCTGCTTTCCATGCTGGCATGGGTTGGACGATTTGACTGAGGGCTGGCGAACCAGATGGCCGCACCGGGCTTCAATCTTGATCTGGCAGAGTTTCTACAGCTGGATGCCCTTCCTAACGCCAATCGCTCCGAGAGTGTAGTGGGTGCTTTTATTTGCCACTGGCACGGGGCCAGTCAGGCGGTACTGGCAATGACCTCGCTTGAATCTTTTACACATGCCACCGGCACAGAGGCCAGATAGCCGCTCTGGCAACGATCATGCTTGGATGGTGCTCTTAATACCCTACTAGCACGGGGTATGAGTGCCAGTAAGGCGACACTGGTAACGATCACACTTGAATGGTGCCTTTAAGTGCCACTGGCATGGATGCCGGTTAGCCGCTCTGTCAATGATCCCACTTATATGGTGCTCTTTGCATCCTGCTAGCACAGACGACAGTCAGCAAATGTGATAGATAGAATAAGTACTAGGTTTTAAAAAAGTCCTGGGTTTGACTTGTTCGACTAAAGCCCTTTAAGGTGGTGCTGTGTCATGGCCGCAGTCAACTGACTGAAACAAGTAAAAGAATAAAAGAATATATATATATATATATATATATATATACGCGAGAAAGAAGCAACAAGAATGGATAGGTTTTTAGTACAATCGTTTCATACAAGGACAGGCTTTATTAAAAGTTGTAAAAATTACAGCATATAAACGTGTCCCGTACTCATCAGCTAAAATACATGTGAGTTCTCTAGACATCCTAGTGGTTGAGGCTATACTCATGAAGTAATGTAGATAATTAAGTAACATAAACAGATTTCCAAAGTTCATTAAAGCATCTGACCCCTAAACCCCTGACTGTGTTATCTCTTTAGATTCTCTTTAAATTCATAGCTGATTTCAACAGCAATAAATTAGCTGTTTTACTGGCCAAAGAATAATATTCTCCTCTAGTTCCTAGATGCCTGTAAATTAAAACCAGACTTGCCGTCTACTAATTCTTCTGTATAACTAGAACCCTCTTTTTTTTTTTTTTCTTTTTTCCCTTCTTTCCCTATTTCTTTCTCTTTTCTCTTTTTTCTTTTTCTTCTTCTTATTCTCTTTTTCCTTTTCTCTTCTCTTTTAGTCCCCTTCCCCCCCTTTTTTGCTCCCTCCTCCTTTATTTTCTCTCTTTTCTTCTATTCCCTTCCCTTTTCTATTCTTTGCCTCTCTAGAAAGCCCTTCAGCCTTTAAAAGTTAAATAGCTACAGCCTCTTGTAAATAGCAGTAATGTGATTAATGTGGCAAATACCTAATCATATAACAAGAATTGATACCTACCTCATTGTGTTCAACCATTGATAAATTTATCGCCTGTGAATATGAAATTCCTCTTCATTTCTCTGGAAATTTACATCTACACCATTGGAAATTGTGCATCTATACAAAGGATTAATTCACCCTCTCTGTAATGCTAATAAGCAGGAATTGAGACCCACCTCGTTGTGATTAACAATGGATAAATTTGTCTTCTGTGAGTATGTAATCCCTCATCATATCTCTGGAAATTCATATGTGCTCTATGGATTAGGTCACCTTCTCTGTGATGCTATTAAAACTTTTTTAAAATTCTGTGATAAGACTGTACATCATCTTTAAAGAACTTTAATGAACTTTGGAAATCTGTTTATGTTACTTAATTATCTACATTACTTCATGAGTATAGCCTCAACCACTAGGATGTCTAGAGAACTCACATGTATTTTAGCTGATGAGTACGGGACACGTTTATATGCTGTAATTTTTACAACTTTTAATAAAGCCTGTCCTTGTATGAAACGATTGTACTAAAAACCTATCCATTCTTGTTGCTTCTTTCTCGCTTATAATCACCCTGCATTACTGTATTGTTAAAACAGTATAGTTTTTTTTGGTGCATCTAAGTTAGGTACCATATTCAAGTAAATTCATTTAAATTAACTTGAATCTTTATTGCTTTTTGTATATATATATATATATATATATATATATATATATATGTATTATCTACTTTACACAGTATACAATTACAAGCTTTTAATAGTTTCATGCTTTGGAGATTTTGTCTAGACATGTTTTAATAACATGCCTTGTATCTTTAAGCTGCCACTAGGCTCTGAATACATGAACTATACAATATACAAACTAGGGCCCTAGATGAAGATCACTTATGAGAGAAAATGAGAAGGTGGATGGACTCAGGGCTTGAAGACACATGACATGTTATTAAGATTTGTCTAGACCACATCTCTGATGCATAAAACTACTTGTATACGGTGTACATTAAATATCACTCACGCACAAATGCACACACACATTATTTCATCATGTTGAACCATTAATCCCTATACGTTTTTTTCTCTGTTTTTTTTTTTCATTCTTCCTCGCCTTTGAAGTGATACAGCTGTCTTCATCTTTTGTTTTCAGTAAATTTGAACTATGTATATATATACATACACACACACACAATCACATGTACATGTACATATGTATAAGTATATATATATATATATATATATATCTTTATATATATAAAACTGAGAGTGTCTGTCTGTCTGTCTGTCTGTCTGTCTGTCTGTGTGTTTCCCTAAAACTTGAGAACTACACGACCAATTCCATTCAAATTTTACATATGCCTTACTGAGGTTCCATGTAGTTTCATGGGCAAAAAAATGTTCAACTTCTTGCCTAGAGCGAGCCCATAGCAATATCATATCTTCTCCACTATGATTCCCTAAAACTTGAGAACTACACGACCAATTCCATTCAAATTTTACATATGCCTTACTGAGGTTCCATGTAGTTTCATGGGCAAAAAAATGTTCAACTTCTTGCCTAGAGCGAGCCCATAGCAATATCATATCTTCTCCACTATTTCAGTATTACGTGTTAAAAGTGAAACAAAAACATTTCTCTATTTTATGTCAGATACTTTCACTTTAACAATAAAAATAATAATAACAATATGTAGTAAGTAATAATTAAAATCAAACTAAAGTATAATATAATCGTAACATAACAAAAGTAAAAATAGCAATTGGTATAAGATTGCATCAATGATTTGAACTTGAATAAGTGGTTTCACATGAATGGGAATAAATTAAAAATAAAATTAGCGTGCAGAGATGGAATAGTCCAGATGGATAATAAAAAATTAAATTAAAGAAAAGACTATTGTCTATAAAGTATACAATGTAGAGAAAAAAGAAGATTTGAACACATGGAGGAAAGCATCTTCGAAAAGTGTCTTGGTGCGACTATGAAAGATATCTAATCAGAGGCGGTAAATTCACCACAATAGAAGCAAGGTTCGAGTCAACGGAGCATGCAAGGGAATACTTGACTCGAACTTGCAAAGTGGAAATATTTTATTTCTACCTTTATATCTGGGACGTAGGACGTCCCGGAAAAAAATTTTAAAATGCCCCCCCCCCCTCCAAAGTAGAGGTAGGCTGGATTGTAGCCACACTTCTATACAAGAGGGAGGACTAGGCACAATTGATCGAAATTACTAGAGACGGGCTAACAATTCCAGTCTGTTATATATTTTGAGTATTGTTATCACTAGCGATATCAAGATATAACTTTGTATTTTGTGTTTTATGTGTAGATGTATATATATATAGATGTACATGTAATATGTACACATATATATACACATATATACATGCACTAGCACTATGACCCGGCAACGACGGGTCTTTACTGCTAGTAAATATATATATACATTACATACATGTATGTGTATACATATATATATACATGCATACACACACACACAAATAAATGTCCAATGAAGACTAGCGGGCCAGAACTTCAAAGTCACCCCTTTTGTAATGATAATCAATGAAACTGTCAAAGGGTCCATTTACCGTTTATGTATATATGTGATCAGTTTTTTTCTTTTTATTTCTAGTCCTCTGTTTTAAAATTGGTTTCACTAATGTTTACACTTTGCAGAAAGGTAGCTATGGATACAATTGAATCATGGTATACATATTGTATAGCTACTTCCCACTTAATAATCCTTTCTACACTTGTAGTATTGTAGCCTATTCCCCTTTTCCTTTTTCTTGTTCATTCCTGTTTTGCAAGTTTCTTGGCAACCTCTCTAGTGCTGGTGTAATGAAAAAAAAACAAAACACCTAGTGCTCATACTGTAGAGTGTTTTAGCATTAGAAAAGGGATCTAACTGTACAAATCATACCAAAACTGACATGGAGCTAAATGCAACCCTCTGGCTCATTGGATCCTGTCAAACCATCCAGCCCATGTCAGCATGGAAAACAAATGTTAGTACACACACACACACACACATTTATGTATTTGTTTTGCAAGGTTCTTGATGTGAAATCATGTGTTGAAACATTGTTATTCTTGGGGATGGTCATATTTTGCCAATTAAACACTGTATGTTTGATCTTTACTTCAGCTTTATTATTATTTTTGTTTCTTTGTCTAAGCTCTTGTCACACATCCTGTGTCCTCTTCAGCGACATGGGCAAAAATAATGATAATAAAGCGGAAGTAAAGACCAAGCATATACAAGGGGATGCTGAAAAGGTCCTGGCTTTGGGTAAAAGAAAATACAAGAGAATGAGTTATGATTTTATTCAACATATTCCCCCTCTCAGATTCACACACTTGTTGCAGCAGTCCTCGTCTTTTGTAAGCCCTGAAGAAGAACTCAGAAAGTTGGTCCTCCAACCAGGCCTTTCTATTATAGCTCTGGGAAAACTAAAACCAGGCCCTTCATGATACCCTTAAAACCAGGAACTTTTTGGCACTTTTTGCTTGTGTTTAATTAGCAAAATATGACCATCCCCAAGTATAACAATCTATATCTATAAAGCTGAAATGCGAAAAAGTGAATTATTATCGCCCACCACCACCGCACAATCATAACAGATATTAATCAGATATATTGTGTTAATTTATATATATATGTGTGTATATAAATATATATATATAATGTGTATATATATATATATGCGTCTATATATAATCATCAATATCTATAAATCTGAAATGTGAAAAGGTTGTTTGATTTCTTGGCTATTTGTCTCATTTTGGTATGGGAATGGTTTAAGGGGCAGTAGATGGGGTTGGATTGGTGCCAAAATTTACACGGGGGGGGGTGTAAAATGGGGTGGGCAATGGTGTGAGGAGGGTTGTAAGTTGCTCGGGGCTACTGTCTGGTTGCCATGGTGAGGAATATGGGAAAAATAGACTTTTATGGGATAGACAGGTTGCACTGTTTGAATAATGGTGGCTTTTCGTGTTGCTGCAGGGGCTAGAGGCGGTTATCTTTAATTGTGGGAGTAAAAATTTGGGTGATTTTGGAAAAGGGGTTAAAATTTTTCAACTTTTAAAATGAGTACATTTTTGCCCTATTTTTAGATTTAATTTTTTTCTGTTTGCATTATTTGGTTGACATGGGTAAAAATAGCATTGTGTTAAAGGCCAAAATTTTAGCTTTCATTTGCATTATGAAACGTCAAAATATGCCAAAAAAGTATCAAATTTCACAAAATTTTTCAGTAATTTTGAATTATTTTTGTGATATGTGCATGCGTAAAAGAAAGTGAAAGAGAAAGGAGAGAGAAACAAAGAGGGAGAATGTGGCGATAAGAAACAAAAAGGAAGCAACAGAAAGTAACAACCACATCCTCACCTTCGTGTAGAGCGAATCACCTTAAGCTAGTATATATGTATATTCTAAATGATAGAGTGTACTGGAAACTTTATTTATCACAACAATCGTTTCGACATAATTCTGCACTGCTCCCTTGTGGGTGAGGAATGATATACTGAAATCAAATGCATCCTGTAAGTGGTGAACATGCTCTGCCGGCACACTACTAGGAACATGCTCAAAATAAGGTTTGGATGCTAAATTTTAAACTTTCATATCTAAACTTTAATTTTAATTATAACTTATATATAGTTATGGTTCTCTACACAATGATTACTTTTACTGTAAATAGCTCAAATGAATAAATTCCCAGCTGAATAGTGGAAGTCAGAAATGGAAGAATGTGTGATGTCAAGTGTTAGATATTTCCTGTATTTACAACTTATTGACATACCTCAGTATTCCACTTCCACTACATTTTCCTACACTAACACCAACTGAACTCTACAAACTCTAATAAATGTATTTGATTATCTTGGTAAAACTAACATTATATATCCCCTTTCAGCAATAAACATACTCAGATTTAACAGCGATTTCGTTTAAATAAATGTAAAATGTTGGAGTTACTGACATAGGCACTTGTGTAGCTGTATGTTATGAAGTTTGCTTCTCAGCCACAGGATCCCAAGTTCAATCCCATTGCGTTGCACCTTGGACAAGGGTTTTCTACAATAGCTCTGGGAAGGCCAAAACCTTGTGAGTTCATTTGGTAGATGGTAATTGTGCTGTATATATGCTTGTGTGAGTATATATGTTTATATATCTATATATATAAAATGTGTATGTGTATTTTTGTTTTTATTTGTTGTCCACCATTGCTTGACAACCGGCATTGGTTTAATGTCTGTAACTTAGCAGTTTGGCCAAAAGAGACTGATAGAATAAGTACCAGCCTTAAAAATATATAAATGTTGAGGTTGAATTGTTTTTGACTAAGCCCTTCAGGGCACTGCCCCAGCATGGCTGCAGTCCAGTGTTTAAAACAAGGAACAGATAAATGCTAGAATGTTATAAACAACTCTGGTGTTCTCATTGCAAAATTAATTTTCGCTTGCATCAATATATGTTGTGTCCTGCAACAATGTGTCTATGCACATGTTCATAGGCACATCTTGTATATGCATATTGTATTATGTTTATACACGTAGACTTTTACCTGAACACATAGCATAACAGCTGTCATCATCATCATCATCATCATCATCGTTTAACGTTCGTTTTCCGCGCTAGCACGGGTTGGATGGTTTCGACCGGGGTCTGGGGAGCTAGGGACTGCCCCAGGCTCCAGTCTGGTCTGGCAGTGTTTCTACAGCTGGATGCCCTTCCTAACGCCAACCACTCCGCGAGTGTAGTGGGTGCTTTTTACGTGCCACCTGCACAGGTGCCAGAGGGGTCTGGCATCGGCCACGTTCGGATGGTGCTTTTTATGTGGGGGGGGGGTGCAGGAATATAGGGGAGCACCAGTGGGGAGGGGTGGTTCAGAGAAATGATGACAGGTTGTAGGCAAGTAGAAGGTAGGATATCAAGAGAGGGGTAATGCATGGTAAAATAGCGTATTGAAGAGGGGGGTTCGAAGAGAAGACACCTATAATGGTAGTGGGAGAAGCGACATCCGGTATAGATGGAGAAAAATAGAGATATCCGGTATTGGTGGTGGGGGTGGGCAGGGTGGGTGCACCGCGATACACGAAGGTCGATCATACGAAGGTCGATCATATAACGAGAGGATGAAGGTCGATCATATAACGAGAGGAGAAATGAACAAATCAGACAAAATAGATAGAAATCAGATAAAATAGTTAGATAGATAGAGAAACATGTATGATCAGTCTAGGAGTGAAAATAGGCATTCAAACTTATGAATGTTCTCCAATCTATGAAGTCATTGCTTTACTTTTTAGCCTTAGATTGAACCTGAAGCAGTGGATCTATGATCTGAGGAATTTCTTGCCATTATGATCTTGTCTTTTTATGGATGTGCAGTGCTACATTATCGAATGATAAAGAGTGATTTGAGAGGAAATAGGTTACTGTTTCTAATGGGCCAAAAAACCATGCAGAGCAACATGGGGCATGAGATCCAACATTTTTTCTTGAAAATCTTTTCTTCTCACAGCAAATATACAACACCTACACTCAGCCCAGCCAAGTCAATTCTCCTTCAGCCAAGCATACTGTGTGAAAACTGTTCTGAAGCCCTAGTGTGGATATTTCTTTAAGGAGAGTATATAATCATGAGAAGTCAATTATTAATCTCTTTATGTATGCCACTGGTGGAGTATACATTTTTCTGGAAAGTCATAGTGGGGCCTGGGGGAAAATAGGTTGGGAAACACTGTTACAGAGTGGCTTAATTGATACTAATTGGCTTAATTCTATGAAGTTATCATTCTTGTTAACATAAATATTTCTTACTCCCTCCCAGCATTCTATCTAATCCATATTTTCTTGTTTGTGTACCTCTATTGCTGAAGTCTACCTGTCACAGCTTGTTATCTGCTTGTTGACACACTCTGCTGCTGGGCTAGAGAAAAGTGTGTCCTGTTATAGTTTGTGCTTTATCAAAGTCAGTTGTCAAACATGTTTGATGTAGAAAGCTTTCAGAATAAATTATGTTACCAAGTTGTTCTTTTTCTCTATTGTAGAACTCTTAATAGTAACAATTGCTACCAAGGAGACTGATGGCTTTAGAAGATTTATTAAGTCATGTAACAAGTACAAGTTGAAAGTGTCGGTAAGTAAGATTAACAATACAATACATTCACTCATACTACATACAGATTAAATAAAATGCTATGATTATTAAATATTAAAAACGAACAAAGTTACACAAATACAATAATAAATATAATAAAAATATTTTTATTGTATTTATTATTGTGTTTATATTTGTGTAACTTTGTCTGTTTTTTTCCGTCCTTGTTTTTGTATACATTCACTGCTTTCTTCCAAGGAATCTAATGCTCTTAGCTTAGTTTTTCCTTGGGGCTGGTCAGATTGGAGCAATCTCAAGAATGATCAGCCGAAATTGCGAGGATAATCTGGTGTTTGACTGAGGAAAGAAAACTTCGAATGACCCATCCTTGTTTTCTTTGTATCGCCTATCTGGATGTTTTGTTGTCCCTTTTTGTATCACCTAGCTATTCGGATGTTTTGCATTCTTGTCCATTTTGTATTTTTATATATCATCATCATTATCATTTAGCGTCCGCTTTCCATGCTAGCATGGGTTGGACGGTTCAACTGGGGTTTAGGAAGCCAGAAGGCTGCACCAGGCCCAGTCTGATCTGGCAATGTTTCTACGGCTGGATGCCCTTCCTAACGCCAACCACTCCGTGAGTGTAGTGGGTGCTTTTTACGTGCCACCGGCACAGGTGCCAGACGGGGCTGGCAAACGGCCACGGTCGGATGGTGCTTTTTACGTGCCACCAGTACTGGTATCACAGCTACAATTTCCATTGATGTTGATCGATTTCGATTTTGATTCTGATTCTCACTTGCCCCAACAGGTCTTCACAAGTAGAGTTTTGTGTCCCAAGAAGGAAAGGTATGCATAGGTGGACTGGCTACATCCCAGGTAGAGGCCATATGTTATGGTCTCACTTGTCCTGCCAGGTCTTCTCACCCACAGCATACTTCCATAGGTCTCGGTCTCTAGTCATTTCCTCGGTGAGACCTAAATTTCGAAGGTCGTGCTTCACCACCTCGTCCCAGGTTTTCCTGGGTCTACCTCTTCCACAGGTTCCCTCAACTGCTAGGGTGTGGCACTTTTTCACACAACTATCTTCATCCATTCTCGTCACATGACCATACCAGCGCAAACATCTCTCTTGCACACCACAACTGATGCTTCTTAGGTCCAACTTTTCTCTCAAGGTACATACACTCTGTTGAGTATGAACACTGACATTACACATCCATCGGAGCATACTGGCTTCATTTTGAGCAGATATATATATATATATATATATATATATATATACAAAATGAAGAATTGTATTATGTTCTTACTTTATGTACTGTTGGAATGTTTTGAATAACCTGAGGAATTATTTCCTTACTATACAATGGATTGTATGCGTAATCATAATTTATCAATCATTCAATGGAACTGTTAACTTTCAACCATTCTCTTCAGAGCACTACCTATAATAGACCATGAAATTAAGTGGCTTCTGTTCTTCCCTTTGAGGTCCCAGATGAACTTGGCTATTGAAATGCAGTTTTCTTTTGTATTTAAAAGAACGAATGTGGTTATGTAATTTTGGTCTTGAATTTTGAAGCTGTAGTGTCTATGTAATAATGGACACTCTCCGGGGTTTTGACCAAGTACTTATATATTATATTCTTCTGGAGACATTGGTTATCCAGGGGACATTTTTGTGGTTTACAATTACACATTCCATTAGTTCATCATCGTTTAATGTCCGTTTTCCATGTTAGCATGAGTTGGATGGTTTGACTGAGGTCTGGAGAGCCAGTGGCTGCATCAGGCTCCAACCTGATTTGGCAATGTTTCTACAGCTGGATGCCCTTCCTAACGCCAACCACTCCGAGAGTGTAGTGGGTGCTTTTTGCGTGCCACCAGCATGAGGGCCAGTCATACAGGGCTGGCATTGATCACGTTTGGATAGTGCTTTTTATGTGCCACTGACATGAGAGCCAGTCAGGCAGCCCTGGCATCAATCATGTTTGGATACTGCTTTTTACGTGCCACTGGCACGGGAGCCAGTCAGTGGGTACTGGTATTGGCGAGCTGGCAGAATCGTTAGCACGCCGGGCGAAATGCGTTCAAATTCTGCCGAGGTCGACTTTGCCTTTCATCCTTTCGGGGGTCGATAAATTAAGTACCAGTTATGCACTGGGGTCGATATAATCAACTTAATCCGTTTGTCTGTCCTTGTTTGTCCTCTCTGTGTTTAGCCCCTTGTGGGCAGTAAAGAAATAGGTATTGGCCACGTTTGGATGGTACTTTTTATGTACCACCAACACTGGAGCCAGTCAGGTGGACCTGGCACTGACCACATTCAGATGGTGCTTTTTACGTCATGTAATAATAAAAGGCCTTATTTTATTAGTTTTATTGTAATTATATGTAAGCACACTTACATACATAAAGATGCATTTGTTTATGTGTTTTAGTTTGGGCAGGTAGAGCTTAGTATGGTGAGGTG
>NC_042999.1:165885753-165968253 GCF_006345805.1 Octopus sinensis | reverse complement strand
ATTGCTCATGAGTTACATATTGATTCAAATCATAATTAGGAATGAATGTAAACCCGGATTAAGAATATTTAAACAAGGTTGTAACTTTAAATACATTTATTGTGGCCACATGTATATACACATCAGAATGATAAATAGAAGTAGTTGGACATTTATTCATATATCTAAATGCATCTGTGCAGGTTGTATGTTAGCTGTTAACCCTGGTGAGAAGCTCACGAACTGCAATTTCTTAGAACTAGTGCAGTGTATTTGTACTGTGTAGAGATGTTGACAACGTTGGTGAGAGACATGATGGTGGCGATGAAAATGGAGGTCACTGTAATGTGGTCAGTGGTTAGACCTTAGAAGGTCTGGAGACTAGAAGGAGGTGAGTTTTTATAGCTAATGGTAGGCTCAAATGCTGTTTTGAACAGACTGTCTCATGTGACTTATTTGAAGGTTGCGATTGGTTGGGTTGTATATTGGTGCATGATAGTAAAAGACAAATTACGCCAACACCAACCAATCAGAGTGGTAGACACAACTGGGTCCAGAACAGTGCCTGAGGGTTAGCTGTTATCTGCTATGTTCGTATGTATTTATATGTAATAGAGAGAGGAAGTTTACTTGAGTTTGCTACAAATATATGAAACCAGATTAACAGAGGACTACATCTGCTTGAAAAACTTAAATAGTGGACAATAGTGTTGTAAAAGCACAATGGTTTAGGGTTTGGTATCAAATGCAGTACAGTGATTGATGTCATTTAGGAAAAAGGTGTGGAAATTATAAAATATATACTGATATGTTTATGTACTAAAGTAAAACACTAGTCCAATGAAACTTTCAGTTTTATTTGCCATCTCCTGACTTATTTCTTCTGAAACTTTAGATTTATCTTTTCTTTACAACCCACAACTCCGAACGACCTATAGTGAAAAGCATTCTGACTATGATCATTCCAATTTATTTTCAGATACAGTACATCTGTCACTATATTATTCAATATTTCTTTCCTTTAAGATGATAGTGTAGGGTAAAGTTTGAAGGACATGTAGCTGATATATTTGAACAGGCCAACAGACCATGTAGTGGTGCCCATGTTTTTATGAGCATGCAAAGTTATTCCATATCATGAAGCCTATTAACTAACAATATATTAATATATTGACTAATAAGTAAAGTAAGTTCATAAAGTTGTATGAGGGTCCTTTCTCAAAGAATGAAGGGCCTAATTTATTCTACTTATTTGACTACACAGGTCACTCTGAGTTTCCTTGAATTTTATTGTTCTGTTGTTGATGAGTTAAACTTGACAACTTGAGATTCTCAAGGATTTTATGTGTTGGGCTTTTACACAAGTCACACAACAACAGTCTAGTTGAAAATACAAGTTACTTTCTGCACATGTGTGCACACATAGAGATGCACATGTGTAAACATCACTTGCACATGCAAACACACACATACACATACCACACTTACATGCACACACACCACATACACATGATGTGGTTGTATATATAGAGATTCTATTCCAATAAAAACAAAATCCCTGATTTCAAAAACTACTGGCAATGTGAATTTAGTTGTCCTGGATGCTGTAGTGTATGAAATAAAAGAAACGTAACTTTTGGCAAAAAATAAATAAATGAATGGCCATCCTAAAATATTACACTATATGTTGTAACATTATTTTCTTTATAATTATATTCATTTTCGTATGCAAACACTACAGCATGAAAATAAATTCAAAATATATTTCATTTTATAAATTTTATAATTTATTATTTCAAAATTAGAATAAGGTGTTTTAAAAAATTAGCATGGTTTTCTATGGCATAACTGTGTGATAAGAAGTTTACTTCTGAACCACATGGTTCTAGGTTCGGTCCCACTGTGTTGCCCCTGGGGCAAGTGTCTTCTACTATATCCCCAGGCTTGACCAAAGCCTTGTGAGTGGATTTAGTAGATGGAAACTGACAGAAGTCTGTCATATATAAATGCGTGTGTGTGTTGTCTTTGTGTTTGTACCCCACCATTGCTTGACAACCAGTGTTGGTGTGTTTTCATCCCTGTAACTTAGCGGTTTGGCAAAAGATACCAATAGAATATGTACCAGGTTTTTAAAAAAGAAATGAGTGCTGGGGTCAATTCATCTGACTAAAATTTCTTCAAGACAGTGCTCCAGCATGGCTGCAATTTAATGAGAAAAACAAGTAAAAGGTATAAAAGATGTCTCTCAATGAATTTGATATCAACCAGCAAGTTCTTTTTCAACCAACAAAATGCATATATAAAAATCCAGTCAGCATTCTTGTAACAAGATTTGAAGCCTATTTTAACATCTGTTTTTTTTTTTTTTGACATGTTAGCATGTTGAGGATGTTGGTGGGGGCAATTATCTTTGCAGCTGGATGCCTTTTCTATCAGTCACTCAACCATGAATTAGAAATGGAATCTGTTTTGTCACTCAGTCAAGCATATACTTGTGGGCAGCAGTAACTTATGATCTCATGATTGTATTCTCAGTTGTTCATCACTTCTCCACTTCACAACCATTGTACTCATCAAAGTGTTTGTGAAGAAAATAAAGGTGGTGGGTGGGTGGGGGTGACCTTATTTTTTTGTGTTTTTTTTTTATATCACTACCATGTAACTGGAGACTAGGAGTTTTGGATTTTCTTGTATTACTTTTCTACAATAGATTAACCCCATTGAAGCCTTTAGTTTAACTCCAATTAGGTCATGTTAGCAATAAAAATGAGTTTTATTTTTATTTTTACCTAGATATAGACACTAGATTGCAAGTGAGGTGTAACAATCGTCTCAAACAACATCTGAAACTAATAAAATTAACTTTACTTGTTTTTGTGTCTATTGAAGGTTTTATGGGTGTTGCCAAGGACGTCTATGAGATTGTCACCTTTAAACCTATTGGAAATAAAGAAGATGATCAACTTTACTATACCAAAATATTCCTCAACAAAGAACTGCGTGTAAGTATACTCATATATCATCATTGTTTTAACCTTTTAGCATTCAAATTACTCAATCACTTAGTGGTTCGGCAAAAGAAACCGATAGAATAAGTACTGGGCTTACAAAAAGAATAAGTCCCAGGGTCGAGTTACTCGATTAAAGGTGGTGCTCCAGCATGGCCACAGTCAAATGACTGAAACAAGTAAAAGAGTGATCAAATGCTATGTTTATTTATTCACATTATTTTGAATTAATCAGACAATATCTCATAGCTTTGAGATTTCAGTGTTGTAAATTTTTAGTATGACTTAAGTAAGAGGGTTCTGAAAAAGGTTACACGGAGTAGCGTCTCTGCCTTCCTGAGCTAGTTTTCCACCACATTTCTTAAAAATCATGGTAGAGGCCTTGGTCTCGGGATCCCTCATGTCTAGAGACTGAGATTGGAGGTAAGCAAGGGCATGCTCCCCATAGAAAATCCAGCTACAAAAAAGCCTCATGAGAATGGGCACAAGCCAGTCCAAAGGTTGGGTGGGCTGCATCTGCCTACCTGGAAAAAGAAAGGTGCAAACCCTCATCCTGGGATGTGCAAGCATGACTTGGATTATGATGACCGATGGCCTGAGGAAAAGCTTAGAGTGAGGTTGGGGATTTGGAATGTGGGCAGTCTGTGTGGAAGGGGAATTGAGGAAGAGCAGGGTGGATGTGTGCTGTGTGCAGGAGGTTAGGTGGAGGGGCCAGGGTGCAAGATTTGTGGGGGTCAAGGGAAGAAGGTACAAGTTGTGGTGGTCAGGAAATAACAGGGGGACTGTAAATGTGGGAGTTTTCATGAAGGAAGAAATCAGTGAGAAAGGTGGTGGAGGTCAGGAGAAGAGTGAGAGACTGATGACAGTAGTGTTAGCATTTGAGGAAGATGTGGTGAGGGTGATCTGTGGGTTTGCAAAGTGGAAGAGGGATCGCTGAGAAATTTGATGAAATGGCAAATGAGTAGGACTTACAAAAGGTTTTGGGCATGGGTGATTTTAATGGACATGTTGCGAAATGGATCCAGGGCTTTGAGGGTGTGCATGGGGGAAATGGAATTGGTGAGAGAAATTTGGATGGAAGGATGCTGTTGGAGTTTTCTGATGAGAAAGAGTTGTGTATGGTGAATACATAGTTTAAGAAAATGGAGAAAAGGAAGGTGACTTTCAGTGCAGGAGGGAATGAGAGAGAGATTGATTCCATGTTGGTTGGCATGAAAAACAGAAAGTATCTGAGAGATGTGAAGACAATACCAGGGGAGTCACAGCACAGGTTGGTGGTTGCTGACTTGGATAAGAGGTAAGTTAAAAAGTGTGTAAGAAAGGGAACGGTTGAGAGGAGAAAGGTGTGGAGAGTGAAGGAAGAAGAAACAAGAGCAAGGTTTGAGGAGAGAGTTGGGGAGTTGGTAAGCATTGATTCACCAGATTTGTGGAAGTCTTTTAAAGAAGGGGTGCTAAAGGCATGTGATGAAGTGTGTGGAAGGACGGAGGGTAGGAGAGGCCGAGGAGGAGATGCATGGTGGTGGAATGAGATAGTTATTCTGTTCATATATTGTATTGTAATATTTATATGCACTGTAATTGCTTATGAAACAGTTTCTTTTATTTTATTCTTCTTATAGACACGATGGGACATTAAATTGGATACAAAATCAACGATATTCCAAAACTTAAATGGAGCGCTTGGTAAATTTTGTTGCTGCTCTGTTCAGTTCTTTTTTTGTTGTTTTGTATTTCAGGCATTTTCTGTTTTAAAACCCTGTTTATTTAAAAATAAAATGTAATTATTATATCTATAGCCATTTTATGCATGTATAAACATATGTAATCTTGTCACATAGTGTTATATTAGCAGTAGAACCTAGACTTGTCTGGGTTTATGGGTTCATTAACCCCTAAATAAATACAGTCACATAAATTCACTATATTTGGGACAAATTGCTTTAAGAAGATACTGTTTTCAGTTTGTCTGAGAATGTTGATTCCCTCAGAATTGTTGCACCCAGGCCATCAAGAAGAGGGTACAATTTGAGATTCTTAGAAATGTACAGAAAAATAAACATATCTTTTTGAACCTAAGTACGCCTGAAAAAATAACAAAGTATAGATAGGATAGCATAGTTCTCAGGAAAATTTAGTTACTTAATAATTTTGAACAAACAGACATAAGTTTGGACTCCTAGAAGAGATCCTTTGTACCTAAAGATTTTATATTTTCTATAACCCAGGCTTCTTTGCTCTTTCTTATTTATGCTGTGGGATTTTTCATTGCCATTGAGTTCTCTGTTGAGGCAGTTTTCATTCTTTGTATACCATCTCATAAGGATTTTTTCTTATGTACAGTGGCCTTTTTCTCTAGGACAAATTTGTAACATATAGCTTACATTAAGGATGTGAGTTATTTGAGTTTCATGTTGATGTCATGTGTGGAGAGACATTGAGGCCAATTCTGTTTCATGATTTTTTTCTCAATTGCTTTCCAATCTGCTTTATGGAAGTTCAGATTGGATTGATTTTAGGTGCTACTCACAGGCTGCATGTATGTGGATTCCTTTGGTCCATACATAGTCATCTTTTGTGATCCCAAACTAACATCGATGTTAATTTCACATTGTGGATGAGATCCACATTGTTTGTGAAGCATAAACTGAGTATATTGTTTGCCCTGATTGTTTGGAGTACAACTTCCTCCATATATAATATGTTGGTGAGGTTTAGCAGGGATTTCACCTGTGTTTGTTTGCACCTGAGAAGGAAAAGCCCTCAGGCCGTCTTACATTGGGCAGGTTACAGCACTAAGGCTGGTTGTTAAAGAAGCTGCTCAACAACTCAATGGGGACATGATATATCTCAACTTTGCAAAAGCCTTTTGATAAAGTCAACCTTGATATGATGTCCCAAGCTGTGTGACTGTCATTGTTGGAAAACTTGGAGAGTAGCTACATGACTTTCTAAAAGATAAAATTAAGTTAGTTGTAGCCAATGGGGCCACCTCTGAAAAATATGAATAATGAGTGGTGTCCCACATGGGTCACTGCTATTCACAATGGCCTTCTCAGACTTGCCCTTAACTGCTCAGATAGCCACCCTTGCTAGCTCTGCAGATGATACAAAAGTTTCTCATAGGATACAGAGCCCTGGAGATGCTGTGTACCTGCAACGGGAGTTGGACACATTATACAGCTGGGCTAAGGATTATAACATGCAGTTTAATGCTGGAAAATTCCAAGTCTTGTGTTACCAGTGCAACACAAAGCTGAATGAAATACTGTCAGGATACACTGGCCCAGGAGGGATTGCAATCCCTGAATCAAAATCAGTGTGCAACCTGGTCATTGACACAAGCAATGATGCATCTTTCCAGGTGCACATTACTGAGTTGGCAATAAAATGGTGGCTGGCCAGCTGGATCCTCAGACCTTTCAGAATAAGAGAACAGGAAGCCATGACGGTCCTCAAGGAGACATATGTTCTCAGCTGCTTAAATTACTGTTCTCAACTATGGTCAGCACACAGTGTAAAATTAATGGCAGAACTTGAAGCTATCTAGCAAGGCTAAACAAAGTAGATCATCTCACTGCTACATGTCAGGTATTGGCAAAGGCTGCAAAAGTCAACTCTCTAGAATGAAAGTGGTAAAGAAATGCAGGGATATGCATCTGGAAAATCTCGGAAAAACTTGTACCAAGCTTTGGCATTGAAAGTTAAATAGTAGAACAAGGTACCACTCTATGGTGCCAAAGATATCAGCATCAAGATACAGGACAAGATCTGCAACAACCTGGGTTTCAAGGGCCCACAACTCAATATCTTCCCGAAAGCTTGATAGAATTGCATGGAGTGGATGGAGGTGTCTTCAAAAGTGAACTGGTCCTTGTCCTGTTAAGAGTTCTGGATGAATCCACCTCATGGTAGGAAATAGAAATGAGAGCAGCAACATCAGATTTCCTCATTCATGAAATGACACATATCAGAGAAAGTGTAGTGAAGCAAATGGCAGTGCTCCAAGCTGAAACTAATTAAAGAGTTAAAGAGCACCCAAATACACAACTTTAAAATCAAAGTTTAATTCTTTTACTTGTTTCAGTCATTTGACTGTAGCCATGCTGGAGTACCGCCTTAATTTTTGCATTTAAAATATTTTTCTGGGAAAGCATATTCTTTTCAAAATACTGTGCTAATTTAATTTGAGTTATTATTCTTAATTAATTTTTTAATCAGTAACTTTTATCAATGTTTGTGACAGTGTTTTGGGTGATACAATATTCTTAATTTTTGTAAGAATATAAAAAAAAAATCAGATAGCCTATGATTTCTCCTTGAAAAATTGCAAAACTGTGAGCTATAACATACATTTTAACATATCTTATGTCAAATTAATAGTGTTACAAAAGAAAGCTAAGCCACAATAAGAATAACCATCTTCATTATTTTAACATCCACTTTTCCATACTTAGGTGGGTCAGATGGAATTTGTTGAGGCACAGTTTCTATGGCTGGATGCTCTTCCTGTTTCCAGCTAAGATTATATTTCTCCATAGCTAGTCATCTTTCTATGGAAGATGGGAAATGAAAGACGCTGCTTGTAGGGTGGAGGACATCCACTCATTTATGACTATGGCATGATGTTAATAAAAGGAGACACTAAGACACACTCAACACATATATACACATCTATATACATACATGTGTGTGTGTGTGTCACTGTCTTCTTGCTTAACTTCATGTGCATGTGGTGTCCTTCATTTCCAAACTTCCATGTACACATGTCTGGTCATGAGAAAATATTACTTTACTTGGAAACATGAAGGCTGATGGCAAGAAAGGCCTCTGGCCACAGAAAATCCCCCACAGCAAATCTCATCCAACACATGAAAGTGTGGTGGATGTTAAAAAAATTATGATATATATATGATAAGCTTCCTTCAGTTTCCATTTATTAAATCTACTTGCAAGGCTTTGGGTAGCCCTGGGCTATAGTAGCAGACACCCAAAGTGACACACATTGAGATTGAGCCTGAAACAATTTGGTTGGGAAGTAAACTCTCAGCCACGGAGTCACGCCTGCAACTTGCTTAGAAATGCAGGCTATAGCACTATGAAAGAGAACTGTAAATTTTAAAAGTGCCCAACAACAAACCCTACTCCACTGGCCCCAACAAGGGCTGCCATCAAACCTGAATGTTTTCTGGTGAGCTGTAGCACTCAACTGGAGAACTTATAGTTCAATGTCAATTAACCTGCTCATATAAATGTATTTTAAATGGCTGTCCTAACTGTAATATGATTCAATTGTTCCTTATTCACTCATATAAAGCATGTCACATCTTCTTCTGATTGCAATTATCTTCCCATATCCCAAAGGAGCTTCTGTGAACGGACTTTTGCAGATTGTATTTGCACAACAGATGTAATGATGTCTTGAAGTTTAGATTTTAACAGCGAAAAAACATACAATCACACTCACTTCTCAAAATCTTATTTGTAAATGACGCAGGTGGGACTGTGTGGTAAGAAGCTTGCTTTTTAATCACGTGGTTCTGGGTTCAATCCCACTGCATGACACTTTGGGAAAGTGTTTTCTGTTATAGCATCAGGCCAACCAGAGCCATGTGAGTAGATTTGGTAGATGGAACCTGAAAGAATCCCATTGTATATGTGTGTGTGTGTGTGTCTATGCTTGTCCCCTACCACCACTTGACAACCAGGGTTGGCGTGTTTACATCTCCGTAACTTGGTTTGGCAAAAGAAATTGGTAGCATAAGTATCTGGCTTAAAAGAAAGGTATGTACTGGCATGTATTGGATGGTTTGACTGGAGATGGCAGCTGGAAAGCTGTATCAAGTTCCAATCTGATTTGGCCTGGTTTCCCTAATCCCTGGTCTCCTAATGCCAATCACTTTACAGTGTGTGCTGGGTGCTTTTCACATGATACTGACATGAGTGCTTATTATGTGGAACTGGCACGAGACTCTTGCAGGTCAATCCTCCTCACTATGGGTAGCAGCCTTAACACTTCTGCTGTACAGGACAGGTCTTCTTGAGTGTCTGCTGTGTAGGACAGGTCTGCTTCATTAATTCAAACCAATGGTAATAAATGAATATTCTATTGATATTTGATAGAGCAATCTGAACACTAAAGAGCTAACCCTTAGTTGTTTATCATAAACTATGCACGTAAAAAGGACCATCCGTTTGTGGCCGTTGCTAGCCTCGCCTGGTCCCCATGCCGTGGCACATAAAAAACACCATCCGATCGTGGCCGTTGCCAGCCTCGCCTGGCCCCCGTGCCAGCGGCACGTAAAAAGCACCATCCGTTCGTGGCCGTCTGCCAGCTCCATCTGGCTTCACAGACCCCAGTTGAACCGTCCAACCCATGCTAGCATGGAAAGCAGACGCTAAATGATGATGATGATGATGATGATACATAATTCTAAGTAAATCATAAGTTCTGAAATAATGTTTTCTTATTCCTCTTTTGTTGTAGGTGAGATTATGGTGAAATTTAAAGGGCCTCACAGTTTCCTGTATAATGTGAAAACTAGACAAACACCAACTGTTGTACATGGAAACGGACCAGTGAAGGTAAAGTATGAAGGAGAATGTTGTTAATTCTTATTGTATGGTGGAGACAGTGATGGCATTTGTTGTCGTTTGGCCCCAGGTCAGCCTTGTCAAACAACGGCTTTCCAACCATGTTCTTTTTGTATATCATGAACTATATTGTGTAATGAATCTTCATTTTTAAGACAGTAGGTTGTAATTTGAGGGAGATTTGGCTACTATTTCCAGCAGTCAAGCAACCATGTTGAGGCTCTGTAGTGTGTGGTAGTTGCGTACATGTTTGTGGTGTCTAGAGTTATTGTTTTAGTTCCAGGTCATCTTTGACTGAGTAGATTTATGATCAAAACCTTTCCAACTTTGGCCATCCCATCCTTTTTCTGTGACCTCAACTGAAACCCAGGTCCACATTATCCAACATGAACTTTTTTTTTTAAAGATGGTAGAGTAAGGTTTGGTTGCTATTTCTAGCAGGTTGAATGACACTGTAGAGGTTTGTTCATTGACTCCTAATGTCAATAGTGAGTATGTGGTGACAGTGGTAGAGGTTGTGCTTGTTTTATATGCATTGGTGATTCAGTGGTTAGTGTTGGGATCACAACATGAGGTTGTGAGTTCGATTCCCAGACCGGGTTGTGTGTTGTGTTCTTGAGCAAAACACTTTATTTCATGTTGCTCCAGTTCACACAACTATAGAAATGAGTTGCAACGTCACTGATCTTAAGCCGTATTGACCTTTTCCTTTCCCTTGGATAGCATCAGTGGTGTGGAGAGGGGAGGCTGGTATGCATGGGCGACTGCTGGTCTTCCATAAACAAACTTGCTTGGACTTGTGCCTTGGAGTGTACCTTTCTAGGTGCAGTCCTATGGTCAGTCATGATTGAAGGTGGGGGGTCTTTTTTTTTACAGTGGTATTTAGAATATAAGGTGTGCTGAAAAATTCCTGGCTTTAAGGGTATTATGAAAGGCCTGGTTGGAGGCTCAGCCTTCCCAGTTCCTTTACAGGGTTTAGAAAAACTGAAGGACTGCTGCAATATGTGTGTGAATCAGAGAGGGGAATATGTTGACTAAAATCATAATTAACTGATCCTCCTGTATTTTATCTTACCCAAGCCAGGAACTTCTCAGCCTGATCCCTTTGTATGTGACAGTGGTGATGATTATAATATAGTGGTGCTGGTATCTGTAATGTGGTAATGATGTTTGTACTGTATTTGTTGTGATGTATGGAGAGCAGTAATGGTGTCTATAATATATGGTGAACAAAGGCAGCGTGTTGGCAGAATCATTAGCACACTGGGCAGAATGCTTAGCAGCATTTTGTCTGTCTTTATGTTGAGTTCAAATGCTGCTGTGGCCAACTTTGCCTTTCATCCTATCAGGTTCAATAAAGTAAGTAGCGGTTGAAATTTGGTGGGGTCAGTGTAATCAACTTACACCTGCCCCAGAAATTGCTGGCCTTGGGCCAAAATCTGAAACCAATATATGTGGAAGAGGTATATAGTGTGTGTGTGTGTGTGTAATGCTAATATTGTGTATGTGTACTGCATAGCATAGTATTTTGATGCTTTTCCTCTTCCTAAATATTTCACCAAATTGTCATCTTTTATCATTCTGGCATTTTTTTTTTTAGGAAGAATTCAGTCGACTTGCCAATTATCTTGGAGATGGTTGGACAAAAACTGGTGGTTGTCTTTCCTGTAAAGATGATGTGCTCAGCCTATCTTCTGTAAAGGTAAAAGAATCTATATTACATATGATTTGTTGCAATATGCTAAGTTGATTTTATATACACCAACATCTCTGTCTGTTGTCTTGACAAAAGCTCCTTCTCTCGGGTCTGTGGTCTCAACAAACAGTTTTGTCTGGGCAGCTGGGTGGGTGATGGCGGGTGGTCTGCTATCAAATGTACATCTTTGAGTCATTGTGTTAGATTCCTAAAAGTTCTGCTGAAACTTGAGTTTTAAAATAGTGTTGGAATTATCATTTTAATGGCATGGGCAGAAATCTTAATCTGCTGAGTAATTTCTTTTTACATTGACTTATTTGATATTTTCCATGCTTAAGCATAGTTTTGATGGGTTTAGTAAATTTCGATGTGTGCTTAATGGAGTTGTGTGTTTATAGCTGACCAACATAACACCAGGTCTAATATAGTTTGTGAGGATTCATGACTCAGACTCGAGAACAGGAATGTTTGATCTCTTTACTCTCTATTCATCTGAGACATTGTAATAACTGTAAATGGTTTAATCCCTGAGCATTCAGATTACTCTATCAAATCTAATGCTTATTTATTCACATTGTTTTGTGGAGAGTACCTGCACAAGAGGTAGACCCAGGAAGATACAGGACAAAGTAGTGAGAAAGGATCTTCAGGGGCTGAACCCTACTGAGGAAATGACAAGGAACTGGGAGATGTTGTTGTTTGCTGTACTTGCAAAGACAGGAGGAATTACAACCGTGTTTCGTGGTCTGCTACCACAACTACTCCTTTATAGGATCCACTTAGCTCAAGAAATCATCAGGAGGAACCACATCCGGTTTCGGCCCCTACTTCTCTACCGTTTTGATGTGGCACCCCCCCCCCTTTCGGAGGTGTCTTCAGCTCTGATGTTGGGTGCATGTCTTCTTTCTTCTGTTCCCTGGCCTCTTCAATGTATCGTCAGCAAGTGTCAGCCAGTTACTGACTGTCTTGTCAAATTTCTCCCTTTAAATACCTGCCGCTAGGCTCCAACAGGCAGCCCCAGCAAGTTGTCACGTGACACTGTCTCACCTTAACTGACTAGTGAAGGTGCGTAGTTTTAGCCCGCGCTTTTTCTAAACGACTGGCACCTGTCAGTCAACGAAGCTGATTCAGTGTCAGCTTGTCTCACCTAATGATGTTATTTCTCGTCGGCGTGTTTATGACTTTCAAGCCATTTTCAGTATATAGAAGCTGGCTTTTTCGACCGCCTCCTGTACTCTCCTTATTAGTTTACGCAGCTCGGGGCTAGAAAATCAATACTTCTTTTGAAAAGCGTTGTCATTTTCCTTTCAATGAAGCCTCTAGCCCCCGCTGCCAGGTGATAATATTCGACATTCCATCCCTGTTCTCTACATTCTTCGATTAGCTTTTCGTTCCTCTGCATTGCCGATATTCTCTTCCTAAGGTACTGTCAGTTGTAGTAAAATTCCCATTCTCCGGTCTCTGTTCCATAGAACTAAATCCGGTCTTTTTGTTGTTTTTATTAGTGGAAATACTACTTGTCTTTCCAAGTCCGTGGCCACCTCCCAGTATCCCTTCCATCTTTCGTCTATCTCGTATATTTTATTTGTAGGCCTGGTTTTATAACCTTTTCCCTCCTTGTGGAAGTATACTTTCCTGCGCTTTTCTACTTTTGGGTACTCTCCCCTATTGTACCTCTCAATCTTCTCCTTGAGTGCTGCGCTTATGACACCGAGGACTTGATTATGCCGCCATGTATATCTTTCAAGTGCTAGTCTGAAACTTGACAGAACATGTCTAACCGTCGCGTTCTCTCCGCATCTACACTCATCGGTTGTTTTTGTGTTCCACCGGACTAAGTTCGCCGGTGAGGATAGAACGTCGAAGGTAGACTTGATCAGGAAGGATGTTCTTGCTTGTTCCCAAGCCCAAAGTTCCTTCCATGATATTCTGCAGTTGATCACATCTCAGGCACTGTCCCTGTTGACTGCATTGCACCAAATGTACATTTCACCTTTCTTCTTCCTCCTTTCTCATTTTGTATACCACTGCCTCTTTCATCTCTTTTACACTGCTCTTGCAAAATGGTCTGAAATTTTGTGACCCAAGGCCGGTTCTAGCTTCTTGCGTCGCTCCGACTATATCTGTGTGCCTTAGCTTTCCGATCGCCCTGTTTACTGCCTCTTCCCTGTTCGTATCTTTGGAGAGTTTTCCCGGATATTCTGATCTTTTGAATACCTTAGCATCATTACTGTCCTTGCCTTTCCTGCCTTATATTCTTCGGCGATTGATGTTATTGGTAGTTGCAGCACGGGTTTTCCATATAGTGCAGTTGTATTCAGTGGTTTCGGCAGACCAAGCCATTTTCTGATAAACACACTGCATCTTTGTTCCACCCTTTCTACTCTACTCGAGGCTATTTCGTACATTTGCAATGGCCACATTATCCTTGGGTACAGCCCAAATTGCAGTATCCAACATTTGAATTTTCCCGGCAGCGTTGTTCTGTCAATTGCCTTTAATCCTTGTTCTACTAACTCGTGTGTTTCTTTCCTTTGCTTCTTATCATTTAATAAATCTCTATACCATCTGCCGAGACTCTTTACTGGTTGTTCTTTCACCATTGGTATGTCTTCACTTCCTATCCTGAATTTCACTTCTTCTTGCCTTCCTTTCACGAGAGCCACGCTTCGAGATTTTTTGGCTTTGAATTTCATCCTTGCCCATCCTATCAGTTCGTCCAACCGCTCTAACGTTCCCTCTGCTGCTTCTCTACTTTCTGATAATATAGTTATGTCATCCATAAAAGCCCTTAATGTTGTCTTTGTAACAGTTTTCTCACAGTTTGTAGATCTGAGTAGCATTTCCATGACTAGCACGAATAAGATGACTGATATCGTGCATCTGGCTGCAATACCTATTTCAAGCCGTTGCCACTCCGTTGCCACTCCGTTGTGAACTTTCCTGCTGTGAATCTCATCCTCAGGTTGTCGTAGTAGAACATGAGCATTCGTTGAACATCTTCTAGAATCCAAAAGAAGTCCATCGCTGTTTTTATTATTGCGTGTGGAATAGATCCATAGGCATTGGCAAGATCTTGCCAGACAATATACAGGTTTTGCACTGGTGATGGCTTCCCAGATGGCAAATGCGTGTTCTATGCACCCAGGGATTCTGGGGATTCCTGCTTTTTGGATTGCTTCATTAACGTATCCGTTATGCTGTACAAATCTTATGTTTCGTCATAATTTTCCTGTCTGTATTTAGTAGTGAAATCGGTCTAAATTGGCCTAGTGCTTTTGCCTCTTTTTCTTTAGGTAGATAGATACCTTCCACTATACACCATCGCTCCGCTACATCTTTCTTCTTCCTAAGTAAAACTGCTGTCTTCCACACATACAGGTTTGTCCTTTCAGATGCCATTGCCACTTAAACAGCACCTGTGCTAGTGTTGTGTAAATGCATTCATGCAGGTGGAACATAAAAAGCACCCAGCTCACTCTGTTAAGTGGTTGACATTAGAAAGGGCATCCAGCTGTAGAAACTCTGCCCTATCAAGAGTGAAGCCTGGTGCAGCCATCTGGTTCGCCAGCCCTCAGTCAAAACCGTCCAACCCATGCTAGCATGGAAAGCAGACGTTAAACGATGATGATTATGATGATGCATTATCTTGTAGATTTGACATTTTGATTATGTGACTATCTTTTATTTTTTACCTGTTTTAGTCATTAAATTGTAACCATTCTAGGGCACTGCCTTGAAGAATTTTTAGTCAAATAAATCAACCCTGGGACTTTTTTTTAAGCTTGTTACTTATTCTATCTATCATTTTTGCTGAACCACTAAGTAATGGGGATGTAAACACACCAACACTGGTTGTTAAGCATTGAGTGTGGGACAAACACAGACACAAAGTTACACAGATAAAAGTATATTTGATGGCTTCCTTCCAGTTTCCATTTCATGAATCTACTCACAAGGCTTTGGTTGGCCCAAAGCTATAGTAGAAGACACTTTCCTAAGGTGCCATGCAGTGGGACTGAACTCAGATCCATGGAGTTGGGAAGTAAGCTGCTTACCCGTGCCTAATTATATTGTAGGGTAGGTGTGAGAAGCAGGATCTGGCCAGTTAAAATGTTAAAAGATAAACTTATACATACAAGGTCATTCATTCATCCATCATCTTAACATCACGGCTCATTCAAATTTAAGTCAGGTATAGATTAAATAAATCTTATCTTTTTTTTTTTTACCAGAGATAAATATTTCAGAAAAAAATTTCAAAAGTGTCTTATGATTGTTTCACAACCATTTTCCCATGCTTTGCATGGCTTGAGGTGGTTTATTTGTTGGTGGAACTGCTTTTAAAATTGGACATTGCTGACCACTCAAAGTAAACTGAAATATATTTGTAAGATTTGAAATTACAAAATTTAAGAAACCATCATCATTGTTTTAACGTCTACTTTTCTGTGTTTGCATGGATCAAGTGGAGCTTATTGGAGAAGATTTTTCTATGGCTGGATGCCTCTCCTGTTGCTAACTCTCACCTGTTTCCAAACAAGGTAATATTTTCCCAAAGCTAGATTATCTTCCCATGGAAGACTGGAAATAGGTGTTTGTTTAGAACCTTCATGTGATGTCAACATCACATGAGTTTTCCTTTAAAGAAGGTGAAATTTATGCCAGAAATATCATGGAATGACTGTCATTGCTATGATTTCTCTAAACTTTTTCAGATTTCTGATTATCCAAAAGTAATGATTGCAGTTTTTATACATCACAATATTCCATTTGTGAGAGAATTCTTTGATAAAGTTTACAAGCAGGATTATCCATCGAAACACATTGATTTGTACATCCACAACAAAGTGAGTTACACTTTTTACTTCTCAGTTTTTTCTTTTCTTTGCTTTTTATATTTCTAATATGTCAAGTTTTTACTTTTCAGTTTTGCATTTAAAAATAGATTTGATAAAACAATCTGTTGTTTAAAGTGTTTTATATTTTATATTGCCAATTTCAAAAAATAATAATGTCATTTATTTATAGATTTCTAATGTTCCATAGATTCATTGCATTTATGATGGTAAGAAGTGGCAAGGGAGTGTTTGTGTAGCTCATGCAGAACAAATACCACTAGGTATTTTTGCTTACAAACACTTGATCAGTTTTATCAGTGTTATTTAAATCTTTCACCAATGTGTATGCATAAAAGATGCATACCTACCTACATACATGTATATACTTTGGGCTTCTGCATAGTTTCCATATAACAAATTCCACTCAATCCAAGATTTTGGTTGAAGAGACTTGGCCAAAGTATCATATATTAGATTTGGAATCATGTGGTTGCAAAATCAAGCTTTCTAGCCAAACAACCATTCTAGCATCTGTACCATAGAGCCATGGTTGCATCCATGTCAAGAACTAATTACTGGACCTTTGTGCTCAACAATTTTAAATATCATCTCTATTGTTTAAACTTTAGCTTATGTTCTGAGTTTGAACTAGAATTGTTTAATAAGTCATTCTTTTCCCTTTTCTGCTTTTATTGACTGTAATTATATTTTTTACTTTACTTTGTTAGTTTAAAGGAATTGCATTACTGTAGTCTTAGGTTGATCAGTACCAGATGGAAACTGTGTTGAAGTCTATGTAGATATTCACTCATAAATGTGTGAGATGTGTGTTGTGTCTGTTTATGAGCAAAAACTTAACAAACTCAGCAATGGGAAAAATCCAAGTCGCCTCTTTGGTACGGAATTTTTCAACATGAAACGGATTCAGAGAGGTGAGTTGGATTTTTCATATTGGGTATTGTGAGACTTGCTGAAGAGAATTAAGGCATAGCCCAGAATTTGAAATCATGATCCAGGTATATCAATAACCTAATTCTACAGCTTAAAGCTGAGTTTGTTAAATTTTTGCTTGTTTGCCCAATTTCTGCTGGGCTGTTACGTTTTTCGGTATGATTAGTGGCTTATTTGAGGTTTTTAACTCTTATATCTAGCAAGCTGGTGCTTTGTCTACCCACTATTATAATTATATATATATATATATATATATATATATATATATATATATAAGTATGTATATATAAGTAGAATAGGGATTTGAAGAACTAAACAGAACTCATTGTAAGCTCTCCACCCAGCAAGCAGTTATTGAGAAAAACAGTGGTTAAGGCTAGAGTTTAACGTCACCATCTTTCTGAAAATCCAGGAATCACAAAAGTGGAGAGCACATATGAATTAACTAGATAAGACAAGTGAAAGAATAGATGTTTATTCCATCTGTTAATGGCTGTTTTGTAATCTGTATCTGGTTAAATTAGCGATATTACATCATCTGACACATATATATAAATATACATGTAAATATATAATCAACAGACAACACATCAGAATGAATCATGGCAAGTGACATCAAATTTCTGCAAGATTTTCTTTATATAGCTGCTAGATATAGATGCATTTGGCAGTATATAAATTGATCAGATAATGTATGTATGTATATGTATATATAAAATACATATTACATTGTTGAAAGCCCAACGCTCAAGCTTGTTTTATTATGTCAAAAACTTCTATTATTCTTTTCATTCCAAATCACGTTCATTGTTAAGGTTGTTGATACTATAAATTTCAAACACATTACAACAATGATAATATAATCCTTCTTCCCTCATGAAACTGTTTATCTTTCAAACTACGAAATAAACTTTTGTATATTATTTTCTTTGGTTTTCAAGTTGTGTTTATTGTATCTTCAAACTACTGCAAATATGAAAATTAACTCATGAACATGGAAGCTAAACAGCAATTGTGTGTGTGTAGCCATACACAACAGTCTCTTGATAGTTTAGTGAGGTTAAACTGAAACTGCAGTTGTCTCAATGTTTATGCGGGTTTATTAAGAACTTAGTAAATATATGTCCAGGATTCATTCCATATAAGTCTCTATGTGTGTGTGTGTGTACATACACACACACTCATACTTTATACTCTAGTGTAGTAAATATTTTCATACCAAACTTTTGGACTTAGTGTAGTCCCTGCTGTGATTGTTTGTCTTGTTTATCTCACTATAACTGATCTTTACAGATGGAATATCACCACGAGGAAGTGAAATCATTTATTAAAGATGCTGAAAACAGCTACAATTCTTTGCATTACATAGCTCCAGAAAACAATGTTGATGAAGCAACGAGCAGGAATTGGGCTGTGTAAGTCATTGTTTTTTGTCATTCCCGTAATTTAGCAGCCATACCAGTGAACAAAGGCAGCGTGTTGGCAGAATCATTAGCACACTGGGCAGAATGCTTAGCAGCATTTTGTCTGTCTTTATGTTGAGTTCAAATGCATACCTTGGTTCTCACTCTGTACCACTGTACAACATACCTTGACTGCAACGTTGTGCCATTACACACACCATATGTAAGTTTTCTTTGTATTTATTTGGAGGAGATTTGTATTTGTGTGTTTGGTGGGGGTGATTGTTATATGTAGGGACAAGGACTGTGTGGTTTGTAGTGGTTGCAAACAGCTCCTTGCATGTCCAGATAATCTTGCTGTGGTCTGTATGCAATCTAAGAGGATGCAGAAAGTATCGCTTTCTGTTCTTTGTAGTTTGATTTGTATGAAGAGATAGCACTCAGGTAAGACAAGTATACTCTTTCATGGATCTACTACATTATTCGTGCACTAATGTTGGACAAATGTGGGACCTGTGAGGATACTGTGTATGTCTGTGTGTCATTTTACTTATTTGCTGTGTCTTTACCTGTGCTGTGAATGTTGCCGAGGTGTTGCTATGTGATCTCCCAAATTTTTGCCATCTCTGTATGAGGTCTGATCAATAAGTATCCGGACTGTTGCCATAGTAGCAAAGCTAAAGCACACAAAATAAAGGCACTTGGCACTGATTGACCTTGAACTCTGCTGTGCAGGCACACAAAGTTTTAATGTCCAAGCTCTCTTCTGCTGTTTACAGCGTTACTATGGTAACAGTCTGGATACTTATTGATAAGACCACGTATGCAGTATGTTTATGTTGTTGAGTGTGACAAGAAATAATATTTCATACTCTTTATCTGGCAAGAGGGGAATGTTGGTGTTGATAAGTGCTACTTTACACTTGTTGTTGTTTGGGTAGAGGTTTTTAGTTGACAGGAGTAGTTGTGCAGCTATATCTGTGAAATGGTGGTGGAGCATGATGTCATCTCTATATGAAGTTGTGTATGTTTGATTGAGATGTGTATAAAAAATTATAATAATAATAATAATAAAAACATTGTGTACAGTGCTCAGGTGCACTACAACTCATCTAAAGTCTATGTTTAATCAGCTATTTATGTAGCTAAAAACAGAAAAAAGAAAATTGCTCTCTTTCTAAATCTCAGTGATCTCACTAATCTGTTGTTTAACTCCAGTTTTATTAGTTTTAAACAAAGACTAACTTTTCCAACTGGTGAAATTGAAATCAGCACTGCAAGTTAATGAGTGCCACTTGTCAAATTAATAGTGTTGCTTCTGCTTGGAGTAGAATTCGGTTTCTACCCTATTGTATTTGGTTACATATATCTTGGTAGTTTGTGAACATTTTAGTTTCTTTTGTGTAGGTTATTTGCAATTCTATTAAGGAGTCATGTAATTAGAGTTTGTATTTAATTATGGTTTCATCATCATTTAACATTTTCCATGCTGGCATGGATTAGACAGTTTGACTACACCAGGCTCCAAACGTCTGTTTTGGCTTAGTTTTTTTAGCCAGATGTCCTTCCTAATGCCAACCACTTTACAGAGTATACTGGGTGTCTTTTACATCTCACCAGCACAGGCCCCCTTTTATATGTCACAGGTTTGTTTCTATTGAAACTTAGTCTTTCATGAAATCCAGGAAAAGCCTTTATTTTTTAAGAGTAAGAAAATAAAGGGTTTCTGGTTTGTATTAACTTGTGTCTCTGACCCTTCCATACAAGCAGTAAAGATTTTAATAGGGTGGGAAATATTTTTATTTTACTCTCTCTTTGCTCTCCTGGTTAAACTTTTGCCTGGTTTATAAAGATACTGAAAGAGTCTTAACTTGGCATCTGTTGTAGACATGTTCTTCTGGTTTAATGTTTGCAACAGATAGAAAGACACTGATACAGTGTTAGTTTGGCATCTCTTGGAGACCTTTGACTTTTTTCTAAACCATTGTGTATCTAGCTGGTTTCTCCATGATCTTACTTATTCTTGAGGAACCCTTCAAGTAAATTCTATGTCTCAGGAAACTATTACATAAACATTGTTATACGTTATTATTTATCTTTTCCTTTTTCTTTCATTAAAAATAGATTTCATAAAAAGTCTTCTTGCTTCATAAAGACACCAGGATTTTCCTACCTCAGAAAATATGCTGTGAATATATAATAAAATCATAAATGTAGAATTAAATATGCAAATAACTTTAAAATGCATTTGCATATGATTAGCCTCTTTATTACTGTGGTCGTTAACTGTTGTGTTGAAATAGTCAGGTTATCATTGCTGCTGATGTAAATGTAAAATGTTTCTAAGATTATAATTTATATTTAGAGGCTGCTTTTGCAATATTCCTATCTGCACTACATTTTAATTAGTTTGGTCTTTGATTTCCATTCTTGGTTATGTACATTGAGCTTGACTCTATTCTTACTAAACCGTTGTGTCTAAACTCAAGGTACTTAATGTTTTATCTACTGGCACAAAAGTTCCTAGTTTGAACTCAATTTAGTATCATGTTGGTTGGAGATTAAACTAATTGAGAAGCAGTGGAGATATAGATATTGTAAATACACATTTTAAAGATGATGAAGTTTGAGAAATTAAATCTTAGCAGTAACAACAACTCGTCTCAGATATTTAGACATTCAACCCTGTAGCATTCAGATTATTTTGTCAAATGTAATGTTTATTATTCAAATTATTTTCAACTATTCACTTATAATCTTGTAACTTTGAGATTTTGATGATGTGATTGTTTATTTTTTGAATGACATTGTAGAGCAGGTGTGAAAGGCTAAAGTGGTCATTTTGGACATGAAACAGGTAGACTATTTTGGCCAGATATGGCTGGTTTAAACACTAAGGAGTTAATGGGCACATTTCCATATGATCCATTAGTTGATAATCTCTACCTGAATTCTATTTCAGTGAGTCCTGTATACAGAAGTCATGTCGTTATCTTCTCTCAATTGATGCTACAGCTCATCTTGACAACCCAAAAGCATTACGACTGCTCATTGAACAGAACAGGTATGTTTAAGATCATATCAGAATATTCTTGTCATTTACATCAAACATTAATTTCAACTCTGAAATTTAATTTACAAGAATTCAATTAAACTAAATATTTAGAAAGGTTATTTTTTGGTTTTAGTTTACTTTTTTCTATTTATTTATTCATTTATTTTTTGTTCTAACTTCCAAAACTTTTTCATTACAGAAGTGTTTTAGCTCCTATGGTAGCTCGCCCTGGTAAGTTCTGGAGTAACTTCTGGGGAGCAATTAGTAATGATGGTTATTATGCTCGTTCAGAAGATTATCTGGACATTGTGGACAGTACAAGACGGTGAGTGTTCAACCTATCAATCTGCTTTAGAACCAAATGTATTGTTGCTTTGATGAATTTAGTTTTTGTATTTTTGTGTGTAGTGGCATTTGAAAATGTCTATTTCCTTTGTTAGTCTTCATATAAGCATTGTATCTTCTACATCCTATCACTCCTCCACACTAACTGGAACAATCCCCTACATTCAATTAATTCTCTACATTCTAACAATCCTCTATACTTCTATACATCTTCTTCATTCTGTTAATCATTTACATTTTATCACTCCTCTATTCTTTGTCAGTTATCTACATTCTTTTAATCTTCTGTGTTCTATCAATCTTCTCCAGTCCGTTACTCCTTTATGCTCTATCAATCACACACAATGTATCAGTTCTCTGCTTTGCATCAATCATGTACAGTCTATCATACCTCTACATTCTGTCAAACCTCTGCGTTATATCAATCATCTGCGTTATATCAATCATCTGTATTATATCAATCTTCTACATTATATCAGACTTCTTTGTAGACATTCTATCAGTCCTCCACACTTTACCAATACTCTACATTCTCATCGATCATCTACACCAGATCTACTCATCTTTTATACTGCATCATTCTTCTGCATTCTATCAACCCTCTACATTATATCAATCCTTTATATTGAATTTATAACCATCTTAGTCATCCCAATTTAAAAGATCTCATTAACACAACTCTGTCACTGATATAGTTACTGGACAGACTGAGTAATTTCTGTTCCATCATATTGTCATGTTGTAAAATGGTCTTTTGCCACTGTTGTATCTGTCTTTTGACGATGGTTGTTGCTCTGACAGATATTGTTATATTCCAAAGTCAACGTTGTCTATAGAATGGTTCTGTCTGACACTGTACAGTCCCCAGTCATACAGTGTTATCATCCTCAAGTCCACTCAGTATCACAGTATAATTACTATATCAGCACAGACATGACTATCGACACAGTCTACACATATCTTTGACCTTCTTTGACCTTCTCCCTGTCAACCAGTTACTGGTCTATTTATAATGGCTGGCTACTACAACTTTTTACTGAGAGGAATGTACAGTTTCTCTATACATGTCAGCAGTAAGTTAGTTGCTAAAAGACAGACCTGGAATACAAACTAAACTCAATACTGGCTAGTCTAAAACATGGTATAGCTGCAGAATTTTAATGACATCATGTGCTTCCCAACTACATAATTCTAGATTCAGTCCCACTGCATAACACCTTTAGGCAAGGGTCTTCTACTATAGCCCCAAACCAACTAAAGCCTTGTGAGTGGATTTGGAAGATAGAAATTGAAAGAACTATATATATATATATATATGTGTGTGTGTGTGTAATAATATATTTATAAAAGAGAGTTTGTATGTGTGTATGTTCCTTATGCATTCCAAAACTGAGTTGCCGTTTTTGACGTATGGGGTATGAAAAGATTCAGTAAGCTTTTGGCTACCAACTAAACTATATTTTCATTCACTTATTTACATTACAAAAATTTAAGATTATCATTTTTCTTTCAGTCACCTATCGTAAACGACATCTTTTATCACCACCAACACCACAACAATGATGACGTCACATTTTCTATATGTGTTCGCATGTTCGTTAGGTACATTAGGCTGATGACTGACAAATATGTGTGTGACAGTGTTACTGTCTGTCAGTATACATACATTTTTGTGGTGACTGGCACACCACACATCTAAAGACACAGACAGACACACACAGGGACAGAGAGAGACACGAGGTGTGCGTTAATGTCTGTGTGTGTGTGTATGTCTCTCTCTCTTACTTTATGTACGTAACTTCCCTGTCCCCAAACTTCCTCACCGATATTGAAAGTTTACTTGCGGCCCCTGGATTTCAAACAAACAAAGTTCACTTTCAAGAACTGCCAACTTGAAGGTTTGGCTTATTTAGCACCACTCCCAATACTCGCAAATACATCTGGAAAAAAAAACTATTCTGCTTATTATAACAAATTTGGAAACTTGGCAAAGTAGAAAGCCTCAGCGGCTCTTTCAATATAATTACAGAAATGTTATCCCACTCCTTCTAACCAGTTTCAAGATAATCTTTTTTTAACAGTCCTTATATTCTTCATCACTGTGAGAGCATCGCACAACCTTTTTACTGCATTACTCAGTATTCTACAGCCTATAATGTTACACAGTTCAAAAACAGCATCTTCCTTTTTATACACTTGGTTCTGCATTCATTTCAAAACTGTAAAATAAGTTATTTTTGTATGAAAAATTGAATTATGCCTTCTGAATTTTCTTGGACTCTCACTTTCTTCACCGTGGCATTCATTCACCTGTGAATTTTATAACATTTAGTACATGTTCCAAATAAATGTTGACTTCATGTACTTTCTTATATTGGTGATGCATACTAACTTTTGCTAAACTGGTGACTTTCCATTTTTTTATAGCATAACTATGCTACAGAAAGTATGTTTTGCACCTATATTGACTACATTCCGTTTTGCTGTTTTCAATATTATCAATTCTATGAGTCTGTGTGTGTGTGTTTCTGTGTTCATTACGTCTATAGCAAACTATAGTAAAGAACTTTTTACGCTGTTTTAGTGAGCCCACATCTAATGAAGTAGCCATCCTTATGGTTGGTGATCCCCATGAAACATGATATTCTCACTCGTGTTCAAGATAGCAACCTTAGATGTGTTCCACAGACTCATCCCTCTTATGATGCTCTCCAGTATAATCTTATTCTGTGGAATGGACAAGATGGGTATTATTTCAATATTCCTCGGATTGAACCTGCAACAGAATAGCCAATTACAAACAAAAGGGTGTCGTCAAATGATTTCTATTTTTACCAAGACCAGAAAAATCATATCCTTTCTGCCATAGGCACAAGGCCTGAAATTTTGCAGGAGGGGAGCAGTCGATTACCTTGACCCCAGTGTCTCACTGGTACTTAATTTGTCAACCCCAAAAGGATGAAAGGCAAAGTTGACCCTGGCAGCATTTGAACTCAGAATGTAAAGACAGGCGAAATACAGCTGAAGCATTTTGCCCAGCAAAACGATTCTGCCAGCTTACCACCTTTCAAAACAATCAAATCAATTCCACATGTCAAATAAACTTTATTTTCATTTACATATTTTCTACATTATCTCAACAACCAGCTATAGTTATTTCAAAGACACTTCTCTACAATGATCAGGTTTAATTACAGAATGAAAATAGTTTCATACTTTCAATTTCAACCAAAATTACAAAGTATTGCATTACGAGAGTGACGATGTGAAGGTAATGTTTCTCTGAATTAATGAAGGTAATGTTTCTCTGAATTAATCACACGTGTATTATAATAAAGAAAGCTGCTTATTATCTATCTACCAAATGAACTATGTTTTTGACTCAACAATTCTTTTTTACAACTAAAATAACCTCGCCAACTAGGTTGGGTCGCACAATTTTGAGTTCATTTCCAGACAGTATTTTGATTTGCTTCTAATGTATCATTTTCGTCCAATGTTTTACACATGCATAGAATTCTATTCAGACAAACATTTATAAAAATGTACGCATAAATATTGTATTAAAATAAGCCACAAACAAAAAAATTTGCATTAAAATACATCAGTTTTTTTAAAAAAAGATGTATGCATGTGTATTTATAGGTAAAGGTCAAGAATATGCACTCCTGGTGTTTACAGTTAGGGTTACGCCAAAAACAGGTGGTGTGTGTATTCTTTACCTCTGCCTATTTATGTATGTGTATATGAAAGATAATGTGTGAGTGTGTGAGAGAGAGAGATAGAGTGAGTGAGTGCCACTTGCACATACATGCAAAAAAATTTCATACATAACAACACACACCTTCACTCACTCACTCTCTCTCTCTCTCTCACACACACACACGCGTCCATTACACATACATCTTACACTTTATCCTCTCACTTCAAAGCAAATGTCACCTTTCCACTTTATCCTCTCTTTCAATTTTTGCTCTCTTCAAAGCATACAGAAATTAAACCAATTTTATGGAAATTAACAAACAATCATATGATCCCATATATGTTGAGTTGACAACTTTGCTTCTTCAAATGAAAGAATGCCATAAAACAGCTTCCTTTGACACACACACACACACACACACACACACACACTCTAGGTAAAACTTCTGTGCAAATTATGTTAATTCTTGCAGTGTGCACGTGCAAATTTGTAGCTCCAACCCAATTGAAATGATCTTTTTTCTATTGTGTAATTTATGTTTGTGATGAGTGTATTTAAAAATCTGATCTTCAATATAAATTTAAAAGGAAGTTTTCCCAGAAATTCTGTCCTTTACCTCTTCTTTCTATCATGTCTGAGGTGACCTCCCCCCCCCACCTATTTTTTCCTAAATTTCTCCCGATACCTATGTTTGCAATACAGGAGATTAGGATTTCACCCATAAAACACGTTCTCAATATTTTCATTTTCTCCCTCTCCACACCAAATTTATTTTTTACTTTTTTCAAATTTTTATTCTTGGTAATCCATGGAGAAAAAACAGAGAGTACGAATCTTTAAGAATTTTACCCATCACCTCACCACTTTCAAAAAGCTACACACTCCCAACTTTTAGCTTTTTGGAAAACAGGGAGATTTCTTCAAAAATAATGTCTTTTACCTGTTGTTTCTAACGTGTTGGGGTTTCTGGTGGTGGTCTGGTATTTTCAGTAGAATTCTATGCATGCGGGAAACATCAAACAAAAGTGAAAAATTGGAAGATTTTAGCTTTTTGAAAGCTGGGAGGTGATGGGTGGGTGAGGTAGGGGAAGGGGCATTGAGTGTTTCTTTAAGAAAAATTAAACTATAAAATATATATATATATATATATATATATATATATAAAGCACCATTTGAGCATGGTCGATGCCAGTACTGCCTGACTGGCTCCCATGCCAGTGGCATGTAAAAAGCACCCACTACACTCTTGGAATGGTTGGCGTTGGGAAGGGCATCAAGCTGTAGAAACTTTGCCAGATTGGATTGAAACCTGGTGCAGCCTTCTGACTTGCCAGCCCTCAGTCAAACTGTCCAACCCATGCCAGCATGGAAAGCAGACGGTAAATGACGCCGATTTATATATATATATATATATATATATATATATATATATATATATATATTCCCAGATTCGTAATCTCTTTATTTTTCTATGTAGATAACAACAACAAAAAAAAATGTACAAGTTACAAATTAAGACATTGCTATGGGGACGGGAGGGAAATTAAAATTTTGAAAATGGGATTTCTAGACAAAATCATATTAACCCCCTTGTATACAATGAAACAATACGTAGTTTTTGATCCTTCTTAAGAACAGAAAGCAAACCCATGCAAATTGTACCCTTGCCCTTCACTATTGAACAAAAAATAACTTCTATTATTCCATTAACTATATATCTATTATACCGATTCTGCCCATAAGAAAGGAGCAAATAATTCAATGTGCTTGTAGGCCATAACACCCAGGCAACGCCGGATGCATTGCTAGTGTGTGTGTGTGTATATTTAAGTATAAATATGTCTGTGTGTCTTTGGGTTTGTTCCACCGTTACTTAGTGGTTTGTCAAAAGAGACTGATAAAATAAGTATCAGGCTTAAAAGGAGAAAAAAACAGGACTCATCCAACTAAAACCCTTCAGCATGGCCACAGTCCAATCACTGAAGCAAATAAAATATGAAAGAAGGTTAGAGTGCTGGAAAAAGGCAACTTTAGTCAAATCAATTTTTCAATTAACACAAAAATTTGTTCCTTGAAAACCTTGTAAATAATTACAGATATCATGGAATCTCTTGAATTTGTTTCAGTGGGCTTTGGGTTGTTCCATACTTATCAGAAGTTTATTTGATTCATCACCATCTGCTGCCTGATTTGAAAACTGCTTACATCAATGGTAAATTAGACCCAGACATGGCATTTTCCAAAACTCTTCGAGATCAGGTAAGGTTGCAGTTTGTTATCAAAATTCTTCCAAATTTATATAGTGTACTGATGATGTTTTAGCCTTTGAAAATGTTGTTGCATTCTCAGCATTAGAATGATAATTTCTTGTCACTATCAATAATAATAATAAGGTATTAAGACAATATGACTCTCTCCAGACACAACATAATTTGTTTCAACACACGAGTTCACTTAAAGAATCTTGCAAACCAGATACAGAAACGAAGTGCGCACACGCGCACACACACACACATATGCACACACACACACACTTACATACATATATATACATGAGTGGGTGCTGAAAAGGATCAGTTAATTATGATTTATTCAACATATTCCCCTCTCAGATTCACCACTTATTGCAGTGCAGTCCTCCAGTTTTTCTAAGCCCTCTAAAAGAACCTCCAACCAGGCCTTTTGTGATACCCTTAATGCCAGGAACTTTTCAGCACCCGCTCCTGTGTGTGAATTTGTACATTCTGCATTTATCCAAGAAATTGCAGAGCTACTGGGCATGATGTTCATTGACATTTCCATGTCAACAACTTATTTGGTAGTTCTGCTCTTTCAAAATGAAAATTCCCTCACTTGAAAAGTAAGGTAAAAACGGAAAGGTAAAGGTTTGCAATGGAAAATGCATCTGGTTGTAAAAAAGGAAAATCACAATATATATGCATGATGGATGTAAACTGTATAAAGAAACAAATGTTTTCATAAATCTTGTTTCTCATTTCTTTTTCAGGGCAGACTGATGTATGTGACAAATATGAAATATTTTGGCCACTTAATTAATTATGATAATTTTGATACCAGTAAAAAATACAGTGAACTCTGGCAGATATTTGATAATCCAGTTGTAAGTTTTATTTTATTTTTATATGATGTTCAATGTTTCCTAAATATCCTTTAACAATATCTGACTGTCAGATATTGGACAATACAACTTAAATCTTATATAAATGCAGTTTATTCTATTTTCTAACAACCAGCCATTTTAGCACCATAAAATGACATACTCAGAAAAATGTAAACCATATTCTCAGTGTGTATGCTAATATACAGGATGTCCCAGAATTAACTATCTCAATGAAGTCAGGTAATTTTTTTAAAAAATGACAATTTTGTTTCTTTCTTAATTATGACATCAAAACAAATAGGTTTATAAATTTTACATCGAAACTTTATTGAAAATTTTCAACATGTGTTTTGTTTGTGTCCTTGCAAATTTCAAATCTATCATTAATGCTACGAAGCACATCTTGAAGCATTTCAAGGTTATCTCCTGCACTGCTAGCAGAATGGGTTCTTCAAGTTCATCTTAACTATTATTCCATCTTTGGGATGGAGGTAGAAAAAATGATTGCCGCAAAATTGGAAAAGAGCTGTTGTGGACAGATAAGCAGGATCCAACAGGAATGAAAATAGAATTATTAAAAAAAAAAATGTAATTATAAACAAAATTAAGAATTTATCCTCTTTTAACACAGGAGTAGCTGTGTGGTAAGCTGTGTGGTAAGGTGTGTGAATGGGTCTATGTGACTGTATGTGTGTGTGCACATGTGTATGGGTGCATGTGTGTGTCACTCTGTCTCTATGTATATGTGTGTGTGTCTATATGAGTGTGTGTATAGTCCACAGATTAGATCCAGAGATTCTCAATATAGAAGTAGGGCACAAAAGATTCAAACTTCGATTCGGTCTTTACAGGAGATTGGTTCTGAGAGGTAAAGAATGGCTGTAAGAAGGATCAAGGTGAGCAGAGGTAGAGGCAATTGTGCAGATAACATGGTTCCAGGTTCAGTCCCACTGCATGGCACCTTAGGCAAGTGTCTTCTACTATAGCCTCAGGCTGACTAAAGCCTTGTGAGTGGATTTGGTAGATGGAAGCTGAAAGAAGCCCATTGTATATATGTATACATACATACATATATATGTACGTGTGTGTATATGTTTGTCCCCCCCCCACATCGCTTGACAACCGATGCTGGTGTGTTTACGTTCCCGTAACTTAGCGGTTCGGCAAAAGAGACCAATAAAATAAGTACTAGGCTTACAAAGAATAAGTCCCGGAGTTGATTTGCTCGACTAAAGGCGATGCTCCAGCATGGCCACAGTCAAATGACTGAAACAAGTAAAAGAGTAAAAGAGAGAGCAGAGTATATCAAACATGATAAACATATATAAAAGTGAGTTTTTTTTATATTGTCCAATTTCACTGAAACAGTTAATTCTTGGACACCTAAAACCACATAGAAGTTTGCTTGACCCCTTGACAACCATTTGGTTATGGGTCTTACTGTACAACATTTTGACCAAGGACAACCAAAGTCCTCTAAGTGATATTCGGTTGGTGGAAACAGAAAGTAAGGCTGTTATCTGTGTGTGTGTGTGTGCATCTTTTACTTGTTTCAGTCATTAGACTGTGGCCATGCTGGGGCACTGCCTTGAAGAACTTTTAGTTGAACCCCAGTACTTATTTTGATTTTAAGCCTGGTACCTAGTCTATTGGTCTCTTTCACCAAACTACTAGGTTATGGGTATGTAAACACACCAACACTGGTTGTCAAGCAGTGGTGGGGACAAACACACATGTACATACATACATACATACACACACACGCGCGAGTGGCAGACTTCTTTCTATTTCTGTCTGCCAAATCCACGCACAAGGCTTTAGGTCAGCCAGGGGCCATAATAGAAGACACTTGTTGAAGGTGCCATGCAGTGGGAGTGAACCTGGGATCATGTAGTAAACCTATTATGAGACAAGCACATCTATAATACATTAAAAATGAAGTTCAATCTTGCTTACTTGCAATGTTACACAGTTAAACTGGCGCATAATAGGAAAATACTTTGAAAGTAAAATGCCCCTGAAATGTGAATATGAACAGAATGAAACAAGTTTTGCATAAATCGGACCAGTGGTTATTGAGATATTTGGGGGTTTGGGGTATAAATACCCAAAATGGTACATAATGGGATAACACTCTGAAAATCAACTTAACCCTGAAAGGGAAGAAACTCTAATCTATTAGACACATTATGATGGGCAAAATATTTTTAAGTGAAAATGACTTTAAAAATATGGTAAATATTTTGTAAAAGACCTGTTCGTAACCTTGGTGTGAAATAGTTTTTTTTTCCATAGGTTTCTTTTGAGTGCATTCAATGTATCTCACCTCCAAAGATTTGGCTACTATTTCTAGCACACCCTGCTACCACGTAACAGTTATATGTGATAAAGGACTCAAAATACCTGTTACATGGTAGTAGGGCATGCAAGAAATAGCACCAAATCTTTCCTTCTCTGGGGAAAGGAGCCATTTACATGTAATTTCGATGTCACATTCATTGAAAGCATGCGAAATAACATGGAAAACAAAAAAAAAACTCCATAAAACAAAACTCCATTGCTGGGAATCTCAGATTCTCCCGTTGACCCAACGGGTCATGGGTAGTCTAATTTTATATTTATATATATATATATATATATATATAATAAATTAGAAAAAAACACCTTTCATCAATTCAATATTGAAAAATTAAATTATACCATCTAGAAAATTACATTTTATAGAAAGATTAAATATAAGATAAAACATATAACGATGATTAAGTAATGTGCAAAATAATAAATAAAACGTATATATATATATATATATATATATATATATATATATATATACACACAACTTTATTATCTCCCCTTCTTCCAAGCTCTCCTGTGTGACCCCTCTGTCCGGCATTCGCCATGATAGATTGTTAGCCACTACACATTCTTTATTTTCTTTCCTTGTTTCTTTCTGTGTTCCTTTCTGTGGAAGAGCGTAGGCTCAAAACGTTAAAGACTTTTTCACTTCCCGAGCGTTAAACTAATACATCTGTTTGTTGTCTACACCACCTGTCTTCGTCTTTTGGTTTTTTTTGTGAATTCTCCCCATATATATATATATATATATATATATATAAATAAATAAATAAGGCAGCTGCAGGAAAAGTATTTAGCCAGAAGGAGAAAGAGAAAGTGGTATCTGGGACAGGAGAGTGTGAAGATGGTCAGTAAGTGTGTGGTAGCATATTTATGTATGGTTTGGTGTGTGCGTGTGGCAGTAACTGTGTGTGTGTGTGTGTGTGGTAGCATGTGTGCGTGTGATATTAACTGTGTGTTTGTGTGAGTGTGTGTTAATGTTATTCCGAGAGGTTATAGTGAAAGGTGTGTGAATGGCTCTATGTGACTGTATGTGTGTGTGCACATGTGTATGGGTGCATGTGTGTGTCACTCTGTCTCTATGTATATGTGTGTGTGTCTATATGAGTGTGTGTATAGTCCACAGATTAGATCCAGAGATTCTCAATATAGAAGTAGGGCACAAAAGATTCAAACTTCGATTCGGTCTTTACAGGAGATTGGTTCTGAGAGGTAAAGAATGGCTGTAAGAAGGATCAAGGTGAGCAGAGGTAGAGGCAATTGTGCAGATAAACAAATTAGATACATCATATATATTTAGTATATTAGATTGGATATGAAATACTATATACATATATATGTATACACGCAAAACAAGAGAAAGCAAAAGGTGGAGACTTTCAGACAATGAATTTTTTAGTATAAATATCTCGATATTTATATTAATAGGACCAATTTACACAGAGTATAAATGACAGAAAATTAAAGACATGGCTGTGTGGTAAGAAGTTTGCTTCCCAACCACATGGTTCTGGGTTCAGTTCTACAGCATGACACCTTGGGTATATGTTCTACTATAACCCTGGGCTGACCAAAGCCTTGTGAGTGGATTTGGTAGGTGGAAACTGAAAGAAGCCTCTTGTATGTGTGTGTGTGTTGATGTCATGTGATAGCTGTAAATGATTGTCACTTCTAATATTCTGAAAGCAAATGTCTGGGGAGGTGAGGGTTAGCAACATGAAGAGCATCCAGCTGTAGAAAATCTGTCTCACTAAACTCTGTCCGACCCATACAAGCATGAAAAATGATGATGAGGATAATGAGGATGATGCTTATGATCATCTTCATCATTTTACATCCATTCCCTGTTGGCATGGGTTTAATGAGTCATTGCTGTTCTAGATAGTTTGGAGGACCACATCTTTCATCTCTCCTTCTTCCCAGAGAATGCAGGAGATGTGGGTGATGAAGATGGAGAGAGGTTCCATAAACATATAGCATTAATGGAAAACAGGTGTAAGGGAAGCTGGAGCTTAGCTCTTCTGGCTGACTTCTGCTGGAATCTGAAGTGTGACACCTGAGATGTCTTATAAATGAAGAAGTAAATACCAAAGTGTAGGTTAATATATTATATAATGGTAACAAACATGCCGATTCATTAGGTATTTATGAATTAATTACAATTGACATAATTAATCTGACTTTGGGAGCTAAATAAATTTATGGTATTGTGGTAATTGGTATAAATTGCATAGTTATTAAGTTGGTAATTTACAAGAAAATGTGACGATGGGAAATTTTTGTTATAAGATTTGAATTTAGCACAATCAACTTCGTAATAAAATGTAGACGAGGACAGCTTTTTCCCTGACCCTGAAACTTGTTGTACAGTGTAATTAATGTTATAAACTTTTATTATTTTAACTTGAACAACTATTTTTGTCTGAGATACTATTTTCTGTTTCTTTAGGACTGGGAAGACAGATATATCCATGAAAATTACACAGATGTCTTTCAAGATGATGCAGTTGCTGAACAGGTATTGTTTGTTATTTAATTCCTAATCCTTCTAACATTTATTTCACCATACTGGATTCATTTTATCTTCAAATTCAATACCAATGTATTACTATCATGCAGCATTTGGTATTCTCTTTCTATGACATCATTAATTATTCAATTGTAGGAATATATACAACCATACGTAAGGAGTTGGTGACAAATGTCTCCTTTTTAACGCTGCACGGTCGTTCTTAACAAAATAAGAAACCATATACGTAATATAACATACAGTGCCAAAAGGAATGAATGAGGACAACAAACCGTTCTACTGTTTGAGAGAGAAGAAGACTTTATTCACAATGTGTACAAAGAGAAAGTGTTGTGAGTGTTAGCGAAGTGTTGTGTGCATAGTATTTGTGTCTGTGTGTTCGTGTGTGCGACAGAAGGTACAAATAATAGTGTATGCACATAAAACAGTAATACAGAGCATAAGATAAGTTCTCAGCATATTGAGTAAAGATAGAGTTAGTTTACCAGTTCATGAGGTACACAATAGCAAGAATTCTATAACAAGATGTTGTGGGTCACGTGGCAGAGCCGGTTACTACACGTGTAGAAGTTGGGGCTATCATGCCGTGCTGAGTCTCTTGATATAGTAAGTTCTTTCAGATAGACTGACTGTTTCTTCTCAGTGAAAGATTCACACAAACAGCGTGGAGTTAAACCTGGTTGGTGTTGATGTGTACATGTTGAAGTCAACAGAGATGGAGACGACATAGAGTTGAAAGATGGTGATGACAGTGGCGGAGTTGTAGAACGTCCTGTCGGTCACAGGTGTACATTAGCATCATAGTGGCTGAAGCAGGAGCATGGTTGGTGGGCTGGTCGTCTGTCACTGGAACTGGAACATGGCTGAGTAGCTCTGTGGTCAGTGACTAGACCCTAAAAGGTCTGAAGCCGAAAGACGTAGAATAGTGAAGGCAGACTTATTTAAAGGGTTAAAATGGCTCAAAGAAGGGCATCTGAAACACAGTGTGACGAGACCTTATCTAAAGGCCGTGATTGGTTTGCTTACACACTAGCGCGAAATAAGTAGAGAGACAGACCGCGCCAAATGCCAACCAATCAGATCAGTGTACACAACAGGGTCAAACTAGCCAAAGATGGTTGTAACCTCAAATTAGATCATTCTTGTTGTGTCTCTCAAAGAGTGAGGATATCAGTATCGCTACAAATTCAATAATATCTTCTCTCTATTATGCTATCAATTTTACATCCCCTCTCTATCCTACTATTTACTTTATATTATCTCTATCTTGCATTTAACTTAGTATGCTTTCTGTATGTCTATTTCAGCCTTGTCCTGATGTATTTTGGTTCCCTATTGTTAGTGAGGAATTTTGCAAAGAATTCATTGATGTGAATGAAAATTATGGCAAGTGGTCCAGTGGTCAAAATGATGTAAGTCTTTCAGTTTATGCTTATTACTAATCTCCATCCTATCACAATTTTAATATATTTCATAAATGATGTCTCTAGAATCATAAGCATTATTCAGTCTGTTCAATTTGTCTTCCAACCATGACTGTTGAGTATTTTTTTTTTACTTAATGTATCTAGGACTACATCATCCAATCTAACCTTCCTTTTTTTCAGACATAAGGTTAATTTGAAAGAGATTTGACCATTATTTCTTAAAGGAACAAGCAACCATGTAAAGACTCCACATTGGTTCACAAACGTCCTAAATGTTTGAATTTGCAGTAAGACTTATTGCAGAAATTGCAGTCAATCATAACTATAGTAGAAGACCCTTGCCCAAGATGCCACACAGTGGGTCTGAACCCAAAGCCATGTGGTTGGTAAGCAAGTTACTTACCACACAGCCACTCCTGTGCCTACTATAGACAAATAATTTGTGCAGGTTATTCTGCTAAGAAACAGTGGAACCTTCATTTGTTATCTGTGACAGGAGAGTCCACAATATGTCACTTAAAATACAGCTATTTTAGAAATGTCAATGTGTAAGTGAGTAATTTATGGAATAACTACTTAGAGATCCAGTTTTCTATTGTACTCTGAGCATGTGATTGTATCTGAAGCCAAGAGACTCAACAGCTGAATCCACCGAGTTCTAAGTGGATCTGTTGGTTGGTGTTGTTTACTGTTGTATTAACTGCTGTATTCAATTCTTGTAGCAAGAAAAGCTGTCTTTATGATAATAGGTGCAGGCTTGGCTGTAAGGCTAGGAAGCACACTTGTAGTCACATTGGTTTGAGTTCAGTCCCTACACTAGGCACCTTTGGCAAATGTTGTCCACTGTAACCTTAGGTTGACTGATGCCTTGTGAGTAGAGGGAAACTGTATGGAAGCTTGTGATACACACACACACACACACACACAAAGGGTGCTGAAAAATTCCTGGCTTTGGGTAAATGAAAATACAGGAGGATTAGTTATTTAAGATTTTATTTAACATATTCCCGTCTCAGGTTCACACACTTATTGCAGCAGTCCTTCAGCTTTTCTAAGCCCTGTAAAAGAACTCAGAAGATTGGGCTTTCAACCAGGCCTTTCATGATACCCTTAAAACCAGGAATTTTTCATCACCCCCTCATATGTATGTTTGTAGCCCATGTTTACAGTTGTTTGCTTGTCCTGTAACTTAGTGGCTCAACAATAGGATCAATAAAATTCTAGGTTTAAAAATAAGTACTTAAAGAATTCCACAGTGCTGAAATATGCAGATGACATCAAGCTGTACCTCGAAATAAAGAGGTCAGGTCCTGTACTCTATAGATCTTTATTGCAATCAGACCTGGACACAATGCAGCAGTGGATCATGGACTGGCAACTCAAGCTGGCTGTGGACAAATGTACCACCATGCATTTTGGGAGGAGAAACCCAGCGTCCACCTACTCCCTCCACAACACTAATCTCAAAAAGTCTTCGTGTGAACGTGACCTGGGCATTATTATCGATAGCAATTTGCGTTGGACAAAACACATTGCTAAAATTACCAAGAAGGCTGAGGGTGTCTTGGCATCACTCACCAAGTCCTTTATGAGCTGCTCTCCGGCTATCTATCTGTGGCTTTATATAGCTATGGTAAGACCTCACCTGGAATTTGCATCACCGGTCTGGAACCCCTATCTTGCCCAAGATATTAATCATCTGGAAATCGTTCAGCGACATGCAACAAAGAGAATACCCTCCATCAGGCATTTGCCATATTCTGAACGCATTACTTCCCTGGGCATGAATACATTGAAACTCTGATGTCTGGCAGCTGACTTGGCAGACACTCATAAAATTATTAACCATCTTACAAAAATAACTCTGAGCACCTTTTCAAATTCCATCTGTCTAACACCCGTGGACATATTTACAAAGTCAGAAGACACCACAGCTCCCATGACTTTAGGAAACATTTTTTCACGCTGAGAGTTGCTGAAGCATGGAACAGACCGCTGGCATCAGTTGTTAGTTGTCGGAGCACTGCATCCTTCAAAACTTCCATGCTTCCTGAGATTCGCCAACACTACACCTAATTTTCTCCCCTCCATACACACGCAAGCATGTATCTGACTCATACACTGTTCACTTTCCAGACATTTCTACATTACTGCATATGCTTTATATGCACTTTTTGACGAGTTGTGGTGCACCTGAGCACTGTATACAATAATTTCAACTGAAGTATTGAATGCAATGTCCCAGCATGCCTCGTGCAATGACCGAAATCACTGAAAGAGTGAAAGAATGTGCTTAACCCCTTTCTGATTCTAATGAGAATTCATTTTATATTTTGTCTTTAAATTTTCAAAATGGTCAGAAATTATGATTGCATTGAGACATTGAAATCTGACGCTAGTTTTCACATAATAATGATGTTTTGATAGACCATAGTTTGAATTTAAAATTTCATCAATTAAATTAACGCAGCTTGTGTTGGAAGGGTCAATATTACAAGTATCAAAGGTAAATAAATTGATTTGTTATGTATTGTTGTAATTAAAGAAAATATTATGTTTTTTTTTTTTTTACTATTTCATTGTTTGTTGTTGTTGCAGGATCCACGTTTGAATGGTGGATATGAAAATGTCCCAACAATTGATATCCATATGAATCAAATAGGGTATGAGAAAGAATGGCTTCATTTCTTGCACAAGTATATCACACCTCTTCAGAAGAAGGTCTTTGAAGGTTATCAAAATGAGGTAATGTTTTCTCTTTTGCAATTCTCAGTATCTTACCTTGTTAATGTTCATAAAAAGAACCAGAGTTTTCCTGGCTCATTATTATATTAACAACATCATTACTATTGGAGGTATGTGACTTAGTGTAACACAGTTTGACTGGGACTTGTAAGCGGGTGAGCTATACTAAGCTCCAGTCTGTTTTGGCTTGGTTTCTATGGCTGGATGCCCTTCCAAGAGTGTAGTGGGTGCTTTTCACGTATCACCAGCACAGGTACCTTTTACGTGTCATCAGCACTGGCCACGACTATGGTTTCACTTGGCTTTGATGTGTCTTCTCCAGATCAGCAAATTCTTTTCTACTCTAGGCACAAGGTCCGAAATGTTTGGGGATGGGGCCAGTCGATTAGGTTGATCCCAGTACACAACTGGTACTGAATTTATCAACCCCGAAGGGATGAAAGGCATTGTCATCTCTTCCAGGCCACATGAAATGTGGCTCATCATTTCACATTACTAAAAGAATTCAAGGTTATTTCCCCTCAGGTGTTCCATTCAGCAAGTCCTGCAGTTTGCTCATGACTGCATGGGAGTATTGATTTCGAATTTCACTAGGTTTGGGTTTTTTTTTCTTTCATTCTTGTATTCTTTTAATCTTTTACTTGTTTCAGTCATTTGACTGCAGCCATGCTGGAGCACCGCCTTGACGGGTTTTAGTCAAACAAATCAACCCCAGGACTTATTTTTTTAAAGTCTAATACTTACTCTTTTGTCAAACCACTGAAGTTACAGGGATGTAAACATATTAACACCAGTTGTGATTGGGGGGACACAGACACAAAGACACACACATGTAGATATACACACACACAACAGGCTTCTTTAAGTTTCCATGTATCAAATCCACTCATAAGACTTTCATCGTATAGTAGAAGACACTTGCCCAAGGTGCCACACAGTGGAACTGAACCTGAGACCATGTGGTTGGGGAACAAGCTTCTTACCACACAACTATGCCTGTATGATTTAATTCATTATTCACCACATGTTGCAGGCCTGGTGTTAAAGTTACAAATCATTGTTATAGTGTATTATAATATCCTTTAACATTTAAAGCCGCTATATGCAGCCCATATGTTCTGCCTGTGTATTGTTCAAGTCAGCCATATCTGACCTCTCACACCTATGCTACAGTGTCATTCTAAAAATAAGCATTTACATCATTGAAATTTCAAAGCTATGAGATATAGTATGATTAATTCAAAAGAGTGAATAAATAAGCATTATATTTGACAGAATAATCTGAATGCTGAAGTATCTGAGTTCAAATCCTGCCAAAGGTAACAACTTATCTTTTCAGCTTTTCAAGGTTAATAAGTTACCAGTCAATTGCCAGTGTAGCAATGGGCTCCATGGCTTTCAAATTAACTCTACATGTTAAAAGGGCTCAGAATTTCAGGCCTCGTGATTGTGTGAGAAATCATCATTGTACTAGTCTTATTAATTAATTAATTAGTAGTATTATGCTGTATAGATTCAGAGTTCACTTTATAACCCTATGGTTTCAGGTTTTATCTCACTGCTTTGCACTATGGATAAGTGTCTTCCACTTTAGCCTCAGATTAATACTTTGTGAGTGGAATTGGTACATGGAAACTGTAAGGAAGCCTGTCATGTGTGTGTGTGTATATATATATATATATGTGTGCACACACACACACATATTTATATAATGTATATGTGTCTGAGTGAATGTTTACATTCTGTCTTTGTTGCATGAAACTATGCAATGATGTTATATTTGCATTTCTTGTCTACAAAATAAATAGTCTCTCTTCCCTTTCAAAGGCAAATGGAATAAAAATATCCCTTATCTGAAAAACCCCCCAGATAAATGTTAGTGACAAGAAAGGCATTCAGCTGTAAAATAATGCTGTAATAATAAAATGAAATTATGAAGAAGTTGTCTTTTGGAAGTGTTATTTTTTCTGCTCTTCTGACTCAATACTGTAAAATGATTTTGCAAAGCCTAGTCTCCCCACTAATTTTTGTGTCTTGGAGAGGAGAACTGCTCATCCTGATTTGTGTCAAAGCACAAGATTCAAATTTCAATTTCTGTTGATGTAGTTTCTTTTATCTTTTACTTGTTTGTTATTGAACTACTGCCATGCTAGAGCACTGACTTGAACAGTTTAGTCAAACAAATCGTCCCCAGTATTTATTTTTAAAACCTCATATTTATTCTGTTGGTCTCTATTGCAAATCGCAAAGTTACAGGGATGTCAACAAACCAACCAGTTGTCAAGCAATGGTGGGGTACAAACAAATACACACACATAGATATATGCACATCTATATATATACAAGCACACACACACACACATACATGGCATGTAAAGAACACCCACTATACTCTCTGAGTGGTTGGCATTTGGAAGGGCACCCAACTGTACAAACCTTGCTAAATCTGATCAGAACCTGGAGCGGTTCCCTGGCTTACCAGTTTTCAGTCAAATCATTTAACCTATACCAGCATGGAAAGCAGGCTTTAAATGATGATGATGACATATATATGTATATACACCCACACACGAGCTTCTTTCAGTTTCCATTACCAAATCCACTCACAAGGCTTTGGTTGAACTGGAGCTATAGAAGACACTTGCCCAAGGTGCCATGCAATGGAACTAATCACTCTACGATTGCAAGTGAGAGATGTGAATTGTTTTAACTGGTCCACTTCAAAGTAGTAACCATGTTATTATTTACCCTCGTTATTTCATTTTAATGAATTACTAAAAGACTTTTTCTTGCTTTAGCCACCTCAAGCTGTTATGAATTTCATTGTCCGATACAAACCTGATGAACAGCCACTATTGCGACCCCACCATGACTCATCAACATTCACCATTAATATTGCCCTCAATACACGAGAAGCTGATTATGAGGTAAGAAAATTTGTTAAATCATCTGGTTATATATGTATTGAAGAAGCTAATTAAAACCTACCAAAAGTAAAATTTACAATTCTACAAAAAATAAAATATCAACGAATTACAGTTATGGTTCCTATATTATCAGCCGAAAGGAATGACGTACCCATTACTGCATGGTTGAGTAGCTGACAATAAGAATGGTGTAAAAATGTGTTCAACAAATGACAATGACCTGGCCAAGCCATGCTGTGTCTCATTAGCAAGTTCTATTTAAGCAAATGATGGAAGCCTCTACATGGTCACTTGGTCTTTAGAAATAGCAGCTGAATTGTCTTCAGATCACAGCTGTCTCAGAGAAAGATTACTATATTAGATAAGCCATCCTAGATAAAGTGCTTCAGTATTTTTGATCATTGGTTAGCTGATTAGGCTTAAACCCCAGCAACAACTTTCATCTTATCTTCTTCTTGGATTAAAACAATCTCCTTAGACATTTTCTTCTTACTTCATGGTATTTTTTTTTCTCTGAACTTTAACCATGCAACATTTAAATCAGCCACAATTGCCGGCCCAAACAGCTCTGCCTGTTTTATGCTCAAAATTAGTCAGATCCAGCCTTACAATGTCATTCTGTAAGCAAACAATCAAGGCTATGAGATAATGCATTACCATTTTGTCTAATGCAAAGGATATTTATTAACAATTCAAAACATTGTTGATAGATATCCATTACATTAGACAAAGCAATCTGAACGCTAAAGGGTTTAGGGTCCGTCATCACCATTATTGTAGTTATGTTTATTCTGGCTAATAAGCGATACAATGACAGGTCAAGGATCTGGACTGCAGATCACATGACCAGGAACTGAAGCCTTGTTATGGCAGTCATTGGTGCTGTCAGCAACAGCATTTGCTTCAGTTTGTCATCGTCATCGGTTGGACAATTTGACACGGAGCTGTCCACACTCCAACTGTCTGTTGTGGCTTGGTTTCTACTGTTGGAAGCCCTTCCTAACGCCAACCATTTAAGTGTTGTGGTCGTTTTTTTACATTCCACGTGTGTGTTAATGCAGCACAGGCACGTGTGCCTTTTGAGTGGCACCGGCACCTGAAAAAAAAAAACAAGCCTGTATGTGTGGAAGGCAGTAATTTTACTTAGCTTGGAGTGTCTCATCAAGTACAGCAAATCACCCCCCCCCCCGTCTTGGTCACTTGTCATTTTCTCAGTGAGGCTGAAGATTCTTTCTCTCCACCTCATCCTACATCTTCCTGGGTTTGCCCCTCCCACAATTAGAGCTTAGTGTTTCTTTACGCAGCCGTCCTCATCCATAGGCATCACATGACCAAACCAGTGCAAGTCTTCTCTCTTGCACACAACATCTGATGCCTCTTATACCCAGTTTGATTAACATAAAACAGGTGCCCTTACTTCGTCCTTGTTGGGTGGTTAACAGTCAGGTGTTCTGCTATAAAAATAGTGTTCGACAAAATAAACTATCCTATTCATGTCTACATGGAAAAATACATATAACAAAAGGTCTATAACCAATAATGTTTGTTTACAAATGTTACAAGGGGGTGAGGCTGAAAAGTTCGTGGCTTTGGGTAAAAGAAAATACAGGAGAATCAGTGAATTATGATTCCATTCAACCAATCTGAGAGGGGAATCCCTCCCAGATCCATACACTTATTGCAGTGGTCCTTCAGTTTTTTTAAGCCCTATAAAAGAACTTCGAAGGTTGGGGTTCCAACCAGGTCTTTCACAATATTCTTAAAGCCGGGAATTTTTCAGCACCCTCTTGTACGACACACACACAAAACTAAAATGGCAAAACAGAAATAATTAAGAAGCTGATCACCAAAAACTGTTGGAAGTAGTTGGAAGCAAGCTTAGACCAAGCATTAGTTTATGATAAGAAATTGAAATTAGGATAAATAGAATCTGTTGTTACTGAAGGTACCATTTGAGATTTAGATCATACTAAAACGGTTACTGTCTTGTATGGGTAAGCATGTGCCAAACATAGGACATGTTATGTGTTTGGTGAGAGAACATTTACTGGCTGGCCACTCTACATCTTGCACATCATATCCTGCACAATATAATTCAGAGAAAAATTGAAGTATATCAAAGGAAGTAGATCTACATTTGATTCTAAGAGTTCAGTTGATTATGGCTAACCAAAGTTGTCTTTAATTAAAGCTGGCTGCTATAATAAATTTGTTTTATTTACTTTCAGGGAGGTGGTGTTCACTTTATTCGTTACAAATGTAAAGTTCTGGACACAAAGAAGGGTTGGCTGTTAATGCACCCTGGACGTCTAACACATTTCCACGAAGGGCTGAGAACGACAAAAGGCACCCGTTACATCATGATCTCTTTTATTGATCCTTAAATAGTAAAAGAAAAAAAAAAGTTTCATGGATTTCTTTTTTTTTTCTGGACAGATAGAACTCTATTGTGATGTTATCACAGAGTTTGCCTGGCTACTTTTACATCCGTCCAAAATTATTGCATTCAAAACCCCACCTCTTTTATAATATTTACTGCATTTATTTTGAGTTCTTTTCTAACTTTGTACCAAAGCTTTTATCGGATATTAATCTCAAACAAACATTTTTAATATATAAAATTTCAGAAATATCTTATTTTTTTTAACTTGCTCAAAATAGTTTTTAAACCTATTAGCAGCAATCAAAACCCACCTGACATGCTCAACAATGAAGACAATTTGGTGTCTTATATTCTATATATCCACAATTAAACTGCTTCTTTTGGTGAACAAGAGGATTATTTGAACCAGTGATTTTATTTACAATTTCCATTTGTTTCAAATGTAAAGACTTTGAAATGTCTTTATTTAATTCAAGCTTGCTGTTTATCAATTCTAAATTGGTTTATTTGTATATTTTTTTATTTTTAAAAATGTGATTGTAATCTTGGAGTTATTGATGGTAACTAATACAAGAACAAGCTCCCTATCTTCTACAAACTGCTACATTAAACTACCAAGCAAAAGCTGACGATTAATTGTTAACTTGTTTTTTTTTTTTTCGATTTTATTATTATTTTGAAAAAACCTTATAATTTCTGAGTCTATAATTTTGTTGTGAACTTCAAACCACTCCAGAAGTTACTTTTCTTATCATTTTAGAAGTGTTGGCTATAAGAATTTAGCTGATCATTCAAACACTAATTTTTGAGGCAATACTTTTGGAAGGCAAACTTTGTGTATTGATTCAACAATCAATAAATTTTCACAATATTTTACTCTGTATATTACAGTAAAAATTATATAACAATCTTTATTTTTTTTTTTTGGTTTACATTTACAACATGGGTATTTCCCCATCCCTTGTTCATATTTAATTTTTAAAAAAAATTTTTTTTTCTTAAATCTAAGTTGTAGTGAGCAGATTGTTATTAAAAAAATCCATCAACAAAAGATATTTAAATTAGGATATTTACTACTTTTGTACTAAATTAGTGATGAAGTTAAGCTTCATCAATGATCACTGTTTACAATCAAATGTATTTAACTTGTTTTTGAGCAGAGAATTTTTATAACATTATCTTATTGATAGAGGTTTCTCTAGAAAATGGTAACCATCAAAATGGCTCAATTTCAGACACTTACCAATACATCTTTTCTACCGTCTTCCAATGAACTACCAGCGAATTAAAGAAATAAAATTTAACCCCCTGCCACACACACACACACACACACACTGCTATACACATAGAATATCAATTTCATAAGATGTTTTGTAAAGAGATGTAAGAACAAATATTTCTAACATATTTTGTAATAGATAAAATAGGAAAAAAAAAAAGTATTGTTTGTTTATTCCATAATGTTGAGAAAAAAAAAGTTAACATCAGACCAGCCATTTGTTTTTCATGTCATTGCAATAAAATGATGTTTTCTTGAAATTGATGAATTTTTGTTTTACTCAGACTTTTCACAGGATCAAGGAAACTAATAACAGCCAACATCAGTAAATATTTGTTAAAAATAAAATAAGTTTGAGAAGGTGGGAAATTCTAACACTGAGCAGAATCCTACTTTGGAAAAAAAAGTGTGCTGAAAGATTTCAACTTAAATGGATACACTCCCAACACATTTATCTGCCCCACCTCCCCCAACTTTGTTTTTTCCTTGCCAAACGTCAGAGCCAAACTTTTCTCGTGGCAAATAAACTTGTTTTTAACTAATTTTCATTTCAGTTATATTGTTGTCTCTGTGTAAATTTGTTATACCACGTCACACCTTCCAACAAATACCATCAAGTGGATCATCCCCTTCCAATCAATCTATTGCAGTAATGACAAGAAAAACACAAAAAAGAAAAAAAAAAGACCCCTGTTGATCATGAATCACCATGGGATTGCACCTAGAAAGTTTTCCTCGGGTTGTTTATGGAAGACCAGCAGTTGCCCCATCCAAGGGAAAGGCAGAGGGAGCTTGGCACCAGTGACATTGCAACTCATTTCTACAGATGAGTGTTTTATGTGCCTGGCAATGACTTTATGGGAGATAATGTGTTTGAACTAAAATAATTACAGTGGCAGTCATTAAATCATGTGTACACCATTATATTTATTTTATAATAAATTTTATAACTCAAATGGTTAATAATAAGGGCTGTACAGGCCCTTTACAGAGAGGTGATGAATATATATGTGCATATATTCCTACATGTGTGCGATGAAGTTCAACAGTTCTGACAGTCAACAGTCAGTATTGGAGCAACATGAAATAAAGTGTCTTGCTCAAGAACACAACACACAGCCCAGTCTGGGAATCGAACTCACTACCTTATGACTGTGGGCCTGATGCACTAACCACCTAACCGTGCACCTTCACAAAAGAAAAATACTTCGTCATACCTGCTAAGATTCAGGGGAGGAGGCTTATTGTATGCTGCCAGCTGACCATTCAATCACTAATATTGGTGTGGGACAGTTTCACTGTTACGTCAATTGTGTTGCACCTCCTTAGCTCTGCCATTAGTCCACACTCTTCACTATAAACCATCAGTCTTGAAATCATTTGCTGCTGTTGTCAAGACATCATTGAAAACTTCATTTTTATATACTACTAGCAGTATCGCCCGGCGTTGCTCAGGTGTGTAAGGGAAATAACTATAAAGCATTTTTAGAGAGTTATAGCCAAAAAATGGGAAAAAAATGATGGTAAATTTTTTTTTGAGAGTTAAAAAAGGTGGAGTTGCGTCCCCTAGACGGTCTGTGGTTTGGGTTTCTGATTCTCGACCCCATGTCGAATTTATCGATTTTTTTCAGAACTGGGGGAACTTTTCAAAATTTTCACTGCGTTAGTTTTGAATTATGACATTGGGCTATGAGTGTGTCAAGTTTCATCAGAATCGGTTGAAAGCCGTGGTCAGAGTGAGGGTACGAGAAAACAGACACACAGAAAACGCACAGACAAACTGCCGTTTATATAGAGAGAGAAGATATTCAGGTTTCTTTAAACTGAATACACTATAGTAAAATTTTAACCCGGCACTGCAAGCTAACAAAACACTTGTCAAAACATCAATGGCGCTGTTTGCAACGTATTGTGACCCTAGTAGTATATAAAAATGAAGCTTATTTGCAGTTTAGTAGACCAGGCATTTTAAGATTAAAATCTTGACCACAGAGTCAGTGGTGCCTGCAAGAATAGGATTCTTCTCTTGGTATGATATTGTAGTGGTATCAGCTCTCTATGTATCAACCCTTAAAACACTATAGTTCACCCATTATTAACAGCTCACTTTTATAGATTGAGATTAATTCTAAGTAAAGTTGACAGAATGGAAAAAAATTTCCAAACTTACATAGATATTTAAAAAAAAAATAAAAAAAGTCAGGCATTATATTTTATGTGATGCTAACATAATGAACTGATCATCGCTATAACTTTCATCCTGTTGGCTGGCTATTTCTGAAGCCCCAAGTCCTCTTTCTTACCATTAACCACCAGCTAATTTAGCAATGTTATCTGTGTTTACCAGTTAATTTCATATTTCTCCACCAGTTACTTCTTTTTTCAATTCACCTAATTCTCACCCACCAAATTGTTTATTTTAAACTATTTTAAACAATTTGTAAACAATAGTGATGGTGGTTACAGTTTACAATGAACCATTATTTGGTTCACTACATTTAGGACTATGAAAGTGACAAGGGCGTGTCTGTAACTAGGTGCAGAACAACTAACTATACAAGAGATAACATTTGAAAAGCACTGACATCTTTCACAGGCAGGCAACATCAAAAAAATACAATGGTCTTCCACAGTTTTTCAACCTATACCTCATAAGTGGAATTTGGTGGACTCGAGGCTATGATAAAACGCTTTTTCAAGGGACCACACAGTGAGGTCAAACTCAGAACCATGTAGTTGCAAAGTACATTATACAACCATGACAGTACCTGTTTGTATGCGCACACACACACACAATCTCCTGAATGCAACCATTTTCTTACACAATTCATGTTCTTTAAATCAAAAGAATTCTTAATTGTCATTTTATATATATATATATATATATATATACATACTTGATTTCCAATATTCAGAACAAAAAGTAGCATACGTTGTAAGACATGCTGATTTCAGTATAATGAAGAGTGTTGAAATAATGGAATATTCTTTATTAAATAAGATAGGTTTGTGTTGACATGTGCTGCTGCTGATGTGGATGAGGATGATGTTGGGGAAAAAAACAAAACATTTACATAACAAGGGCAGAAAAATATTCAAGTGTAATAAAATGAATAACTGAAAAATAAAAGTTTGTTTTTCAACATAGTTGTTACATTAAAAAATATCCTAGAAGTTGATGTTGACTGTAATTATATCACATGGCACAACTGGGAGACAATATTGAAAAAGAAAGGGCAGGGGTGTCGTAGGTACATATTCCTCTGAAGCCTTGCAAAGCTGTTGCAGCATGCACACACTTAAAGTAACAGAAAGTAAAAGCTGATAATTTCCTGAAAGAACTTCTTTTAGAGAAAAGATTTTTGATATTTCTCTCACCCACGCTACGGATCCTGTAGATAAGCTTGATAAAGAATTTTACATGAACTGACTTCAACATTGAAAGAATTAAGCATCTCCTGCCCAATTATTCTATGGTTTTTTTTTTAAATACTTTTTTTTGTTGTTCTTTACTAATCAAAGTTTTACAAACAAACTTGATTTGTTTTACGCAGATAGCTTAATATTTAAGACACCTCAGCAGAATGTGCCTGGGTAACAGAGTTAACATAGCTCCCAATAGCATATAACACAAATAACATAATATTTAAAACATCTGCCTGTAAAAATAACATTTCCATAGTGAAAAAAACAAACAAACAAAAATTATCAATAATAAAATTCAACAGCTAAACAATGACTTTAACCATACAAAGAGAACAACGAGGCTTTGTTGATATGGAGGTCACCTTGTTGGGTTTGTTAATTCAGAAGGTAGCATATTGAGGATGTTCATTTGGAGGTGATCACTATGGAGATTATGTTACTGGAGATTGAGTAAGTCACAGTCACATGTCACAGTCAGGGTGTGTTGGCCCATTAAGTTTGTCATAAAGACTATGTTGGATTAGTAGTCACTATATCATGTACACTGATGATATAGAAATGATCAGCTTAGAATACACAGCTGCACTCTAAAATAAACTATTCACAGACAGGGCAGAATAGTAACTGTGACTAGAAAAATATTCCAGCAAGTAATCAATAGTTCAGGTGGAAAACAAACACATTCAAAGCTCTTCAAGTCCCATCTACTGTCAGTCATTCAGTCAAGCACACCTATGTTTTCTAATTTACTTTCAAAATCCACATTAAATTCCAAATTGATATTTAAACCATCCAAAACAACTTTTTAGTACCAAGCCATTAAAAAAATATCACTTGGTTAAAAAATTAACTGTCCATAGGCATTTGTTAAAAAAAAAAGGCATTTAAAAAAAAAGTTGCCTTGACTGAATGTGTTTGAAAGTTGTACCCAGAAAATGTACATACTTCCTGTGGAATGATGAATACATAAGGGTGGATCCAACTGAAAACAGTAAGAAGATAAAAATGAATAGCTACAAAGCATTAGCTAAAATTGTTTTAAAAAAATAAAATCCAATGATATTTAGTTGAGAAATTAAAACTTTCTACATCAACAATAAAAAGATAAATCAAAAACAAATGTGAAAAGGATTGTTAAATGAAATTGACAATTTGATTTGGTAACAGGCAATAACATCACTTGATGTGACTGTTTTATTACAACTGAAGTGGCATATTTTTTGTTGTCTTGCTAGAATAGTTGAACTGAGAACCATTTGAAATATGACAGGATAAATTACAGAACAAATAATAACAGTTCTCTGGAGTCCAGACATAAGGTGTATGAATATTTCAATAGCAACTTTGTCTTTTAACTTACATAAAAAGTTAGGGTCAAATGTTGGAAAAAATTACAGCAAGCACAGACAAAATGCTCTTCAATAAATTAAATGTTTCTTAGAGATGAGAGGAATAAAAGCAGACTCTGTGGAAAAGTAGAAAAATGACAGTATATGTGGTAGAATATATGTAACCAATTTTGCGTAAGTATGTGTGTGCGTGAGTACACAAATATACATATATATATTAAGCAACATTGAGAAAAGTAAATTGTAAGGCATGATCTCAAGTTTGAAGTTTGTGTTTGGTTGGTGTAGATGTTTCATAATTTGTATGGTCCTGTAGAAGTAGTTTTGAGAAGTAGTCAGAAATTAAAACTGATTGACAACTGGTGTTGTCTCTGGAGAAGTTTTTATGTTACTTTGTTTATAGTTTCACTGAAATATGTACTTAACGTAGATGAGTACATGTTCTAATCAACAGAACCATCAGGTTGTCTTTTATAAAGTACCTGGGTGGTGGAAAAATACAAAGGAGATCCAGTTTTCAGTTTGGAATAAGAATGGATGTTGTTTGAACAGATGACATCACAAGTTCATGGCTAGTCACACTGACACAGGGTGGCCAGCTGTAGTTCAACAAACAAACAAAACAAAACAAAGATAAACAGTTTTGCTCTAGACGGCATATTGTTCATGTAGGAGTTTATATCCAAGAGGCTTAGAAAATGGAGAGAACCAATGCAAACCAAATGGATGACCAAATACTGACTTAATGCTTAACCAACGAGATTTCCGCTCCCAGGTAGCTTGTTCTTTTTTTAGCTGTTCTATACCCTGCAAAGAGATTCAATTATCATCATCAGAATCATATATAAATTTACAATAGTTCTTTAATATGTTATTTCGAGATAACAAAACAGTAGAATGAAACTAACTTCAAAACAATCTAGAGTTGCTAAAAACATTAGAGAACATGTTTCTTGTCTGATATCAGAACTCTGGGAACATGGCATTATTGGGTCAATCAATTTCAATTTCGTGAATTTTATTTGCCTGGTAATGACTATCCGAGACAATGCATTTGAACTAAAATAATTACAGTGGCAGTCATTACAGTAATTAAACCAGGTGCACACCATTATATTTACTTGTGTTTTATTTGTAATACACACATCTCTACATGTGCAGTATAAAGTTTAACAAGTAATGGAACAGTCAATTAAGTCAATTAAGAGACTAAAGATATTAAAAAAACAACAACATAAAAAGCAAGTAAAATTCAGTTACTCAGGGTTTCTTGGTTGGAATAATAAATTCATTTCAATATTTCTGAAGCCAGTGATGTCAACATGGTGTGTTAGCAACTTTGTATGAGATAATGAAGTTTAAAAGAGCACAGGCAATTTGAAAAGAAATTAAACATAAGAGCCAGGGAACTGTGGGTAGTTGAATTCCACATGGTTGGTTTTTGTGTGGTTTTTATTAATACACACACACGCACTGCTGATGGGTAGTCTTCAATTTTTTTCTATTCAAAAGGGATTTTCAACCAAATATGCCACTACTATATATATATATAGCTTTATGTGTGCTTCAAGATCTACTATTCCCCACCACCAAAAAAAGATATATTTATTTGTGTGTGTTTTTGTATAATGAAGCAGGAATGTCTTTCCTCATAAATCTGCCAGCTGGTCACTGATACCATACTTCACTGTACCTCCAATAGGGTAGCTCAGAGTATCTGATTAATACAATGAAGTAGACTATCAGTAGTCCAGTAGTAAATATATGATGAAAGACTTTGCTCTATAACAATACATAGAATATAAAACAGTGAAAGCAAATATATTCCAAGACACATGTTAACATTACCTCTACAGATTTTTTATAGAAATTACAGCCAACAGTAATTTGTTATGATGTTTCATATCTGAATATGTCTAATGTAAACAACAATGTGGTTGAAGATGGAAAAATGGGTAATGGGTGTGTATGCCTTATTTCAAGAGTTCTTGTTCCTTTTTTAGCACCATATCCAACCCATTAACCATCCATGAACTCTAAATAGCCACTAAATATAGCAATGTAACATTACTGGATATGCCAATTTTACATATTAAATACATTCCTAGCAGCTGGTACATATTAATTTCTTGCATGTACCAGCAATAAGGTTGTGGATGGTTAAATAGAAGGAGCAAGAACTCCTGAAATATGCAGAGACACCCATTGCCTATTTTCTCATCTTTGATCACACTTGTTTACATTAGACATATTCGGATACAAAATGTCGTAACAAATCAGTGATGGCTATAATTTCTATAGAAAATCTGAAGAGATGATCTTAATAGCACTGCTAACACAGCAGGACACAGTATTAACTTATAAAGCATTTAACATACTTTGTAGAATACTATGCTTGCATAATGAAATATGGTGTCTCTACAGGTAATTAATTTTAAGATATAATGACTTTATTGCATATTTTTTTTTGGTATTTACATGATAGGGAAAAAATCTGGGAAAGCCTATCTCCCTCCCCAAGAAATTAAATAATACAAAATTTATACCTGAAACAATATTTGTTTATTGTTGTTGTTCAGCCAGATCATGCAGTCTTTTTTCTTTTTTTAACCCTAAACTCTTTCTTTTTTCTTTAAGACTGCTAGGTGTGACTTGAGGAAGATTTGGCTACTATTTCTATCTAAGCTATTGTATAGAGTCTCCTACATTGGTTTGACTTCAATATTATATATCATTAGAGTATCTAGCATAAATGCAACAAAAACTGATAACTGCATTGTGCAAGCATAGCTGCATGGTTAAGGAGTTCACTTTGTAACCACATGATTCTGGGTTCAGTTCCACTGAGTGGTACACAAGGGGCTTCTTTCAGTTTCTATCTACTAAATCCACTAAAAAAGTTTTGGTTGACATGAAGCTATATAGTAGGAGACACTTGCTGAAGGTGCCTGCCATGCAGTGAGACTGAACCCAGAACCACGTGGTTGGGAAGCTAACTTCTTACCACACAGCCACACCTGTGCCTTTATATATAAAATACGCATGTGTGTGTGTGTGTGTACATGTGTGTCTTGTCTTGGAATTGCATGATGGTTGTAAATGATTACCACTGTCATACAAGTAGTGCCCTTTTCCAATCTTCCATGAAAACATGACCACCTCTGAAGAAATATTACCTTAATTGCAAACAGGTGAAGGTTGTCAACATGAAGGGCATCTGGCCATAGAAAATCTGGCTCACCAAATTCTGTCCAGCCCATGGGAGCATGATAAAATGGAGATTAACATGATAATAAATAAAGATGATGGTTTATACTGTTTTATTGATGAACAAACAGAAATTAACTAACGATCAGTTACAAGAAACCCTGAGAAACAGTCTGTGAAGTTTTTCAGCTTCAATAAAACACTATATTTTATTCTACCTTTGGCATTTGGGTACTGTTTTCTCCATCTTGTTTTGCTTTTATGAGCTTGCATGTTTGTGTGTGTGTGTGTGTGTGTGTGTGTGTGTGTGACAGCATCTGTAACTGTTTACATTTACACTAGTTGAAAAACTGGTGGTGTGTCCCTTTATGTCCCTTAACTTGGTGGTTCAACGAATGGGGATTGATGTCCTACAGCAAGGTACCGAGGGCAAGTGTTTCCAACAAAAGCCCCAGGCCAACCAAAACCTTTTTGAGTGGATTTGGTAGATGGAAACTGAAAGAAGCCCATCATGTGTGTGTTAACTGTCCCATTGTCTTGACATTGCATGATAGCTGTAAATGAACGTCGCCATCATGAAAGCAGTGTTCTTCATTTCCAATCTTCTGTGTCTGGTCATGGGTAAATATTACATTGGCAACAGGTGAGGGTTGGTGACAGGAAGGGCATCCCGGCCAGAGAAAATCTGCCTCAACAAAATCTGTCTGACCCACGTGGGTACGGGAAAGCTAAACCGATGATGATATCACTGACCTCTCTAACAAGCCAATAAAATGATTACTAAATGAAAAGATAAAGAGATGAAAACTAGCTTCAACTTACTGTTTCATCCGTGCATATAGCAGAAAGCTGTGAACCAAACATTATAGCTGTGAAAATGCCAAATAAAATTCCTTCAAATATGAGAATTATTAAGAAGACAGTTGTTGCAGGTGGAGAGAAAGCTGGACAAACTGTAATGAGAAGATATTAATTAAATACATGAATATGATAACAAACAATGGCTGTACTGATGGAGAATTATTTCACTTATTTCAGTGAGCAATATTTAATATAATGTATTAACATTAATGGAGATGAGAGAGGAGCGAGATATGTGATGCTGTACTCAAAAAGACTCACCTATCACAACAGTATTGAGATCCTAAAACCAAGGTGCCACATAAAAAAAACATTGGTGTGGCTGCTGGTGCCATGTAAAAATCACTGGTGCTGGTGCCATGTTAAAAAGACCCAACATATTTCTGTTAAGTGGTGGGCATTCAGAAGGGCATCCAGCTGTGGAAACCAAGCCAAGGTAGACTATGAGACCTGGTGTGGCCCCTCGCCTTGCCAGTTCCTGTCAGGCCATCCAACCATGCCAGCATGGAAAATGGACATTAAATGTTGTTGACAATGATGAATGTATTAATATTGGTTTCAAATTTTGGCACAAGGCCAGCAATTTCGGGGGAGAGACCGAAATTGCAGAGACCTCAGAACAAAAGGATGAAAAGTAAACTCAACTTTGACAGAATTTGAACTCAGAATATAAAGACAGACGAAATGCCACTAGACATTTCGTCTGGCATGCTAATGATTCTACCAGCTGCCTTTTATCATAAGAGATTAGTAAATATAAAATTAAAGCTTGCCGCTTAAATATCAATACATATAATGTATTGATATTTGCATTGTGTGAGTAGTCATGTCTTACAGTAGTGAAAACTCTTTAGTCGTATGGAGTCTGGGGCAGCTCCATCCATGCTGGAGCCCAGAGACTCAATGCATCAAGTACAGCTTGTAAAGTAGTTGTTGAATGTGACAAAACAGTGTTTGGGCTGTGAAAACCTTTTAGTCTCATCTTATCGAGGGCAAGAGAATCTCTCTAGTGCTGGACATATATATAGCACCAATATTACCAGCAAAGGTAAGACGATAATGTCACACAATTCCACAGCCTCGTTTTTAATCAATATCTATAACTCTGATAATCTATCTTTCTGAAATAAATCATTGCTTGCTACGAGATGAAAGCATATTTATGAATACATACACAATACAAAGACTGCCTCAAGAAGTCTCTAACAGCATGTCATATTGACCACCAATGCTGGTCAGACCTGGCTGCGGACCGTGATGTCTGGTGCCACACGATCTTCAACGCAGTCAGCAAGTTTGAGGAACAAAGAAGAGACGCACTTAAAGACAAGAGACGCAGGAGGAAGGCGTGAGCCGCCTCTGACACCACACCGGATGTTACCTTCGTCTGTGGACACTGCTCACGGACCTGCCTTTCCCATATCAGACTTGTCAGTCATGAGTGTGCATGCACGCGACGTGGACAGCCTTCCTGATCTTCGTTCGCAAAGCCATAAAAATAAAAAAATATTATATATACTATATATATATATAATATATATATATATAATATATATATATATACTATATATATATATATACTATATATATATATAATATATATATATATATATATATATGTACTATATATATATATGTACTATATATTATATATATCTCCAATGTCAGCATTAGGACACTGTTGCTTTGCCAGTCATCATTTGCCTTGACCACCGAGAAAGCAGAATTACGTACAGAGAATTTCATAAACAGAAACGAATGGGAAAAAGGTTTTAAATTAAATTTTTAGATTAACACTTGCACGATTTTCACTAAGAAAAAAAAATTGGATTTTTTGAGTAGAATCAACTACCCTGGCCTCCTAATATGCTACAAAACCCTTTTTGTGGCCCGAAAAATGGGGTGTGGTGTGGTGGAAGCTTCAGAAATTTCACACACACCCCCATACCTTTTCATCATCTATTTTTCAATGTACGTGGATAAATACGGAGATTAAGAATATGGGAAACATTTGTTTTTAATCTCAAATTTACCATGAAAGACTCCAGGCAAATTTTTAGATAACACTCGCATGTTCGGCAGAACAAATGATCAAGAGAATTCAATGCCTTAGCAAAGTAACTCAAGGGCAAAGGATTCAAGAAGTACCAGGCATGAAACACTTGGCTCTTGAATCATTTTTGTAACTTTCTGCTAATAAAAAGAATATTACATATACATACCCCAAAACACACACACACACGTGTGTGTGTATTAATTAATGCGGATATTTTAATTATTACCATATATATATTTTTTTTAATTATTGATTAATACATATTAATTATTATTAATTATTTTTAAATAAAATCACTGGCTATTTGTGACAACAGTGATTAGGCATTGAGATTCTATGTATATTGCTAATGGAGGAATCGCTATTATCTCTAGCTTTCAGGCATCTACCATTGACAAGGCCAAGGAAGGCTGAAATCATGTGATCAGGTAGTCCTGGTGGCAATCACGGATGATTATTTCCTGCTAGCAATATAAATATAAGTGCTTATATGCACCACAAGTCAATATGAGAGGTTTACCTCATGATTACTACAGTACTCTGTGTAAACACAACTTCTGCTTTTAAGTATTACTTTTTGGTATTAATACAGCTTTTGTTGCTATTAATGATACATCATTTAATATACACAATTACAAAAGGGCTACTAATAGTTTCATGCTCTCAGATACATTGAATTGGCAGATTTATATAACATGCCATGTATCTCCAGCAAACTTTCAGCCTCAGTTCATAATGTTAGATGAATTTAAAAACCAGGATGATGGACTCTGAGAAGAAAAAAAACACAAAGAAGGTTGATGCAAAAAGTGGAACAGAAAGAAACTTGCATCTGCTCAAAATTTCTCATCTGGAATTAAGCAGTGTGGTGAAGTTCTTCAACCTGAAAAGAAAGTGTGGTCTTTCAGTTATGCATAATTTGCATCTCTTTGATTCATTCCTATCTGGTGTAGGTTTCTCCACAACGCTTGACTTTATTGCATGTGGTGTGCATTTGATCTTCAGATCCCATACTTAGTGGCCTTATTTTTATCATTGTGCCAGAAAGAAGACTGATGGTTTGCATAAGGGCTTTTAAAACTGTCTTTGCATAAACTGATGTAATTTTTCTGCTCAATTAGGTTGTCCTGCCTGGCCTTCTATCTGCCTGTGTCAGATAGAAGACTGGTGATCTGCATAATGACTTTTAAAATTGAAAGCACTTGGACAGGTTTCTCATGTTGAACTGGAGGAGGACACCACCCGCTCTTCATTGAATAGCTATCTCACAGACTTTGGTGTCCTTTTTGTTATATTATTCAGCACCAGCTACATTAATTATGATTTCTACAGTCAAAAATAGATGGAGATGCTGGTTTTCTTTCCTTTTGTACAACTTCTTGCACCAGCTTTTTTCTTGTTTTTTTCCTCATAGACCAGCATTTTGGTTTTTAAATACATCTAATGTTATGAACTGAGCCTGAAAAATTGCTTGGAGATACATGGCATGTTATAGTGATCTGTCAATTTAATGTATTTTAAAGCATGAAACTATTAATAGCACTTTTGTAATTGTGTACATGAAATGATATTTCTCTCACACTGGATGGGGAACTTTTTTTGTTTATCCTACCTATATTGGAACTAAAAACAAACACACATGTGGATATGAGGTAGAAGAAAAATAATGTTTTCTCTCTTATGGTATAAAATTTATTCTATCGTTTGAACTTTTTGCATTTGTATGATTTGCCAAAACAGAATCTCATTACTTTACGGAGAGTAATGATATTCTGCTTTGGCAAATAATACAAATGCAAAAACACTTTTCTGTTTTACTTTATGATAAACATGTTGAGCCAAATGAAAAGAACAGTGCAAATGAAGGGGACAGGCCTGAAGTGTAGATCCATCCAGCCATGCCCATATACAGAAACAAAAATTTAAATGGTGTGTATGAAAGATAAACTTTTGATTAGTAACTGTTTAATGAATATCAATGAATATGGCCTATGAGTGGGGAGCCAGTACATCAGCATGGAGAATTGAGAGTCAAGGAGGGAGCAATCCAAGAACCCCCCCCCCAAAAAAAAACACCCTTTCGAAGTTGGAATGTATCACAAACACATTTACCTAACCTAAAGTTCACTTATGCCCCATCACTGCTTGGTACTGACACTAGTGAATTCATCCCAACCAGGCAGTCCAATAACACAACTCAGTGCTGGTGACTGTGTTTTAGTTATAACTCTATGGCTTTAAATCTGTCCAGAGTTACCCACTTTTTGGTATTTCTCATTGATAACAATGAAAGGGCTAGAAACACAGTGTCTGGGAATGCAACAGGGGACAGCACTGGGCAGATATGGTGTTTAACACCTTTTTACCATAAGAGAGATTTTTTTTCTCCATAAAGTGAATTTGCCTTTAGAAGCTGAAATGTGTCACAAACATGTTTTAACTAACCTAAACTTTGCTTACACTGCTGAATATATGTATATATATATATATATATATATAAAGATTAAGCTAATTAAAAGGAAAGGTTCAATACTTTAAAATGTAAAGCTTTTAATTATACACTGTGCACATACATGGGTCAGAGAAGTATATTAGAACAAGAATGTAACTATATATTTTTAGATTTTTTCAAACAACTTGCAGATGCAAGTGCAACCAGTTGAACACTCCACATGCCTAGCAAGATTATGGGATCATCAGGAGTGAATGTGAGCTGTTTCGGGACCTACCTCTCAATGGTATCACTGAACATTGGCCCCACCCCTCTGGACATGGTAATGCTTAGTAATTAGAAACTGATGTTATTGTTAAAGTTATCAGCAATATTCAGATGGCACTATCTGTTCCATAGGTTGGCTGTACTGTTAGAAGTCCTACATCAAGTATTGAACAGTATTCACAAATGACATCTGTGACAGATGTCAGTGTCTCTAGTCCTGGGTCGAGTTGAAGTAATTTCATTTTTCTAATAAGACAGCTGAGTCGTGAGTCAATAAAGTACCAAATAATTGTGAGGTTAATAGTTTGTAACTTATTATCAGATACTGTCATACAAATATAGTTGACCGTAAAAACTTTTTGCTTATAATTTAAACAATAATAACCGCTTTCTGATTAATCAGCATTACCTTCATCTATGTACTTAAAGTATATACAAGGAAAAATACACAGGAATACAAAAACTTAATTTAAATTACTGGTTCAAATTCTGAATTGCTTGTCTAAGTACTTTCTAGTCCAGTGACAAACCAGCTTTTTATGAGGTAAGCTATGGCAGTGATGTATAAGCTGATATAGACATATTTGTTGTTGTATAACCTTGACAATTAAAGATGAGTTGAAAATTAGAGAATGAAGTTTGTGAAAACTGAAACTGAAATTTGGCTTTAAAGCAATTAATTAAAAGCTGTAAATTAAACAAATAAAATAAAATAAGGAACAAAATTAAATTAAATTCATCTGAATTCTGAACAGAAAGTGGTTTGTCATGAATCAACCTTAGCTTTGAACTCCCTATTCAAGTAAAAGTGTCTTTTTATTCTGACCTGGTGAACTGACCTGGGCAGTGGATTTATAAAAAAAAAAAATCAGAGCATAAAACGGTCTGTTGTTTTTCATTCTGTGCTTTTATATTTGTCATTGTTCAAAGCTCAATAAAATAACAACTCAGTTGACCATACTCCTCTCTTACAAATGTCTTCTTCTTATGTTAGAAATCTATGCTATCTTGTAAAACAGACTTATTAAATATTTTCAAGTCAAGATGGTTGAACTGTGTTTTGAAACTTTACACCACATGCAAAATATTGAATCTCTTTCACAACTATTATTATTGGCTTGCGAAGGACAAACTGTTGTTCATATGTTGTTTGGTGCAATGATAAAGATATTAACTGATTACATTGCTGACCTTAGTTTATTTACATTGCTTATTTACAACCAACAGGATGATGATGACGAGGATACTTTTATAAGCATTAATTTTAAGATGATACCATTACAAACACACCACTATCATCACCTGTACAATCATCATGATTACACCACCACCACCACCACCAAAACCATCAACACCACTAGTAATATAAGAAGTGTAGTAAATGATCTGGTAGAAATAAGAGGAAATGTCTACAGCATTTAGTTTCATCCCAATGTATTAGGAGTTCATATCCTACCAAAATTTACTTTGTCACATCCTGAAGTTGTATTGCATGTTTGAAGAACATGTGGCAGAAAACAATAGTTAACATTGCCCTTCATCTTTGAGCATTTTAGCATTGTAATATGGTGGCCAGTTCATACCTATTTTCATGCTCCTTCACATTCCATCAGTACAGGTTGTAGCTAGTGTTCAATACAAACTCTGACCCAAATATTTTACCTGCCTTTTGTTGAAGCTGACCAAATACAGACTCTCACATTCACCCTACAATGTTAATCTAAGAGTAAACATTCACAGCCTCAAAATCTCGAAGTTTACAAGATAATACACGATTAATTTTAAAAAATGTGAATAGGCAAAAATTATATTTGACAGAGTAAACTGAATGCGAAAGGGTTAAGGAGTTGATAAAGTAAAGTACCAGTCAAGTACTAGGAGTTGATGTAATCTACTAAATCCCAACTGCTAAAATAAGAAACAATTGTTATTATTACCATCATTAACGGAAAGCAGAGAACTGAGAGAATTGTTAGCATGCCGAGCCATATGCTAAGAGGCACTTTGTCTATCTCTACATTCTGAATTCAAATTCTGTCACGGTCAACTTAGCTTTTCATCCTTTCTGGGTTGATAAAATAAGTACCAGCTGAATACAGGGGGTCAATGTAATCAAGTTACCTTTCCCCACAAATTGCTGATCTTGTGTCAAAATTTGAAAGGATCATCATCATCATCATCTTATAATAATTCTGCTTATTATGTTATATAGCCTGTCAATAACACTTTCACATGATTAGAGAAAAAGAGGAAGAAAGAAAAGAGGGAGAGAAAACCGTCCATGATGTGAGGTAGAGGGAATGTAATTGTAATGCTTTCACATGATTCGTTGAAGGGAAAGAGAGAACCAGAGAAAGATAAAGGAGAAAGAAAAAGAGGATAAGGCAAAGAGTGAGTCAGAAAGAGAGAGAGAGAGAGAAGCATCCATGACATGTGGTAGGGAGAAAGTAATATTTATTACATGGTTAAAAAAGTTAGTTGAAGGTAGTGATATAGAGGAGAGTTAGGAATATAATTTTAGCAGAGGGGTGATGTTCTGATGGTGAGATTAAAGAAAGGAAGAGAGAGAGGGAGAAAGAAAGAGAGAGAGAGGGGGAGAGAGAGAGAGAGAGGGAGAGAGAGAGAGAGAGAGGGAGAGAGATGATTGCGGTGGTGGTGGAGGTGGCAATGGTGAGAGTATAGTGAAAAGTAATTTTTTCCAAAAGCTGCACTAGGGTATTTTTATATCACCTACCACTTAATGCATGTGCATCCCAGTTTCCCGTTTGCCTGTCATATGCAATGACTATCAATAAATCAGAAAGGAAGACATTTGATAAAGTGGGGATGTTCTTGCCTGAACGTGTATTCGGCCATGGTCAGCTATATGTTGCATTCTCAAGGGCTCACAAATTATCTGATGTGAGAGTTAAAGTTATCATCACTGACAAACAAGGGAAAAGAAGAGAGAGAACTTACACGAAGAACATTGTCTGCAAAGAAGGATTGGATTGAAAGCTGTATGCAAATTGAAATGTGTATTGGCTCCGACCCATTGCCTTGGCTTATAAGTTACCAATGCTGTCCTTTTCAGAGTACGCCACCTGCATCAAATTTTTACCCCCATGAAATTGTGACCCCATATTTTACATATAAAATCATTTTTCTTACTATAAAATTTTTGTTTTCTAGATATAAAATTGTGACCAAGTAAATTTTAAAATGTAATTTTTTCTGTTTATGGGGGGAAAAGGAAAAATAAGGGTAAATATTTATTTAATGAGTGCTGTGTATAAAGTTTATAAAATTGTGCATAAAGTATATAAAGTGCATTAAGCAATCATTGTATTCCAATTTCCTTCACTTTTCAATGAATGGCAGATGAGCGACTATCAGGCTACACTTTTAAGCTTTTTGGATAAAGTTTCCAGGAATAACCCAATAAGTTTACAATTAATTCCGTGAAATATTCACAGGTCCCACTAATTATTATCATTATTGTCATTATTATTGTTATTAAGGCAGTAAGTTGGCAGAATTGTTAGCAAACTGGACAAAATGCTTAAAGGTATTTCATCCATCTTTATGCTCTGAGTTCAATTTCCACCAAGGTCAAGTTTACCTTTCATCTTTTTGGGGTTAATAAAATATGTATCAGTCAAGTACTGGGATCAATGTAATCGACTATACCCCTCACACCAAAATTCCAGGCCTTATGCCTATAGTAGAAATTATCATTATCATTATTATTATTATTATTATTGCTAAGGCAGTGAGGTGGTAAAATCATTAGCACACCAGGCGAAATGCTTAGCGGTATTTCCCATCAAGGTTGACTTTGCTTTTCATCCTTTCGGGATTGATGAAATAAGTAGCAGTGAAAAACTGGGGTCAATGTAATCGACTGGTCTCCTTTCCCCAAATTTCAGGCCTTGTGCCTTTAGTAGAAAGGATTATTATTATTGTTGTGGATTAGCAGAATCATTTGAGAATCAGAAAAAATGTTTTGCTGTAATTTCTCTAGTTCTTTATATTCTGAGTTCGAATCCCATCAAAGTCAACTTTGCCTTTCATCTTGGGCTCAACAGTATCAGTCAACTCCTTTCCCTCAAAACTGTTGGTCTTGTAGTCATATCTGGCCCAAATATTGTACCTGTTTTATGTTCAAACTGGCTCACGTTCAGCTTAGCACACCTACCATACAATGTCATTGTAAAATCAAACAATCACATCACTGAAATCTGGAAGCTACAAGACAATGCACGATTCATTTAAAACAATGTGAATAAAGAAACATTACATTTGACAGAGTAATCTGAATGCTAAAGGGTTAAATCAGAATCATCATTATTATAAGTAGCAAGCCAGTCTTCATGTTCTCAATGATAATTCTATAACTGTACCAATCATAATTATTACTTCAGTCACTTGTACCCACACTAGTATTCACCATGCAGGCTATTTTTGAATAGCTATCATCCATTGTAATACCATTTTCATGCCCAGTCACATTCCATCAGTACAGGTGGTAGCTAGTGTTCAATACAAAATCTGCAGTCACCAACCAAAGCAGCTCCACCAGGCCAAGCGTTGGGGATGAGGGGTAAGGTGAGAAACGAATTGAAAGCAATAAAAATAAAGGTGTCTGGCAAATGTTGACATGCATGACCAAACTAGTTCTGTATATAGAGGACAGCACCTTGTTATAGGTGTGGCTCTGTAGTAAGAAGCTTGCTTCCCAACCACAAGGTTCCCAATTCAGTCCCACTGTATGGCACCTTGGGAAAGTGCCTTCAACTACGGCCTCAGGCCAACCAAAGCCTTGTGAGTGGATTTGGCAGATGGAAACTGAAAGAAGCCCATTGTGTATATGTGTGTATCTTTTAGTCTGTGTTTGTTCTCCACCACCACTTGACAGCCGGTGTTGGTGTGTTTACATTCCTGTAACTTAATTGGTTCGGCAAAAGAGACCAACAGAAAAAGTATGAGGCTTTAAAAAATAAGAACTGGAGTCAATTCATTCAACTAAAAGTAAAAGAAAAAGATCTCCAAGGCAGTACCCCAGCATGGCCACAGTCCAATGGCTGACACAAATAAAAGATAAAAGACTACACTGCCTCACACAGTTGGTGCGATGCATGTGTATATTCTTCTCAGATACAAATTGCTAAATAGTTTGATACAACACTGATTATCCGTCCATAAGCAGCAAGTTTCACAGCCATGAAAGGAAAATTAAGCACACCATGTTCTGTGCACAGAACATGGAGAACTATGTGTAACACTTCTTCTCCTTAAGTGCAGTGTCAGTTGCAGAAAGGAAACAAGAATTAAGTTGATAAACCCTGGTTTATATAGAAATCCATTTCTTCACCAAATATATGGACTATAACAGCTTATGGTTGCAGCTGATGACCACACTCATGATGCTTTGATTCTTAAAGAATCTTACCTTTGAATAATTTTCTCAAAGTGAATTTTGAGAAACTTATTTAGAGCAAAATAAAGCAAGAAGGCTCTTAGAAAAGAACGGAAATTAACAGAAAGAAACTTAAAGGTAACAAAATAACAGTAACAAAGACATGCAGTCCTTTGTATAGAACCTGATAAAGCAAATAAATTTAGTAGTTTTACAATAAGCACTGAAATTAATTGTTAAAATAGGTCAGAATGGAAGAAAATGTTAGAAAAAAAGCATGAAACTGAAACCAAATGAAACATGGCAGGCATCTCACCAAAATTGACTGAAGGCATACTAGTATCAAAACTCAGTACAATGTTTAGTAGCACCATTGGAAGATTGGAGATACCTGAAAAACATGGATATTTAGTTTACCTCAGTACTGCATCACACAGGATTAGTGGAGATGTAGACTGATTGCGCAGCTAGCCTGCTATGTGTATGTATGTATATAAATATATATATACACACACACACACACACACATATACATGCATGCACATGCACACATATATACACACATGCATGATCTCACACACACACATATATATATATTTTAGGGGTGCCAAAAATTAATGTTACAAAACATGTAATGAGTTCAAATCAGCAAGAAACATATAAAAATATTTATTTATTCAAAATATAATCACCACCATTAGCAATATTTTCCCACCTTGAAACCACTTTTCTGGTTCCTCAGGTAAAAAATATCAGGTTCTTTAGAAGACGGAGATGTTTGGAGAGCTGTTTTGACAGTGTTCCACCTTCTGAGTCTTTCTCCACTGATAAAGAACTCAAGAGACCTGAATCAGTGAAAATCTGATGGTGCTTGGTTTGATGAGTAGCAAGTGCCAAGCAGTGCTTTCCAGCTCAATAAATTTATCTTTCCTTTGTTATCTTCACTGCATTATCATGTTGCAGGATGATTCCCTTTCCGTTGACAAGTCTTGGTTGGTTTTTGAGCAAAACTTGATTGACATGTTCAAGTTGATGACAAAATAGTTCTGTGGATATACTTTCCTTTGTTCCAATAATTCAAAGGAACAATATTTATTGTATTCCACCAAACACAACAATTTCATTAAGAAATGAGGTTTCTTCATTTCTGATTAGTAAATTGCTGAACACACTGCTTTATTCTCAGAAGACAGCTTTTGAACTCACTTCCCCTCTCTAAACACTTTCCCAATCTATATGCAATGATCTTGCACAGTGGACCATGGCTTTTTGACTTCCATGATAAGTCTCCAATAGTTTAACATGGACCCTATTCAATTGCTACTTGCTTGAAAATAAGACATTACTTTTTTGCAACTCTAAATACACACACACACACCCACATGTACATACACACATACATATATACACACACATCCATGCATACACACACATGTATACACACACAAAAGCAGAGTAGCCAGTTAGAAAACCTCTATAATCTATGGGACAGCCATATAGAAGTGGTGATAAACATTACAAGTCATTCAATCCAGCTGTCTCAATTGAGTAATGCGGCATGAATGTCCAGTTTGGATTGAAGTCACTTTAGTCTTTGGCTGGCTGAAATATCTCATCTGTGCATGCCACAACTACAGATCTTGGCAGTATTTTGCTAACTGAACTAGTTGATCTTGATCATCAATGGTTTGTCTGTTTATTTGCTCAGCATCTGTTAGTGTTCACCATGGATGAACTCAAAGTGATCACACAGACTTAGTTGATTTAACTAAATTTTCTATTTGAACATTGGATTGTGAATGTCATAATCGTTTCTGTTGTTGGCTCAAAGCCTGACATTTTAAGGGAGAGGAACCGGTCGATTGCATCAACACCAGCGCTTAAGTGGTACTTGTTTTAATGGGTCCAAAAGGATGAAAAGCTTAGTCAACTTTGACAGAATTTGAGTTTGGAATGTAAACACAAGCCAAAGCCACTAATATCGTGTCTGGTGTGCAAACAATTTTGCCAGCTTGCCACCTTAGATTGTTAATGTCATAACGCAATGAAAACTTGTTTACATTCAATATTCTTTTATTGTTTCAGACACATCATGAATATCACTAATGATTATATGATCCTAGTCTTGCAGGCTCATGAGTGGTGGTGTCTTATAAAAGCACCTGTACCAGTGCCACATAAAAGTACCTGTAACGGTGCCACGTCAAAAGCACCGAGTACACACTGTAAAGTGATTGGCATTAGGAAGGGTATCAAACCATAGAAACCATGCCAAAACAGACAAATGGAGCCTGGGAAGCTCTCCAGCAGGTCAGCTCCTGTTAAACTGTCCAACCCATGCCAGCATGGAACAATGATGATGATGATGATGATATTACTTGTGTTTCATGCTCATTTCATTAGACAAAGATACGAGCAGAACTAGTAACAACAAGGCACACATATCGTCATCATCATCATCATTTAACATATATATATATATATAATCTTGGAAGATGAGTTACACCTACCAGCCTGAACACCATCTTATCAAGTATGCACAATGCCCAAAACAATTGACCATGTAATCACAGACCTCTGCAGAATGCATTGTACATCCTCTATGACTGCCAACTTCCAGGACTGAATGGACTTACAAAATATAATTAGATACTTTAGCACTGTTTGGTGAATACTATGAACTTATTTGCAGTGGGCAACACTTGGTGATGTGGAGAATGGGCAAGAGAGGTTTAGCAATTGCAGCTCTCTGATAGTATCCAGCTTTATGGAGCACATGATGAACAGTCTTGGTTGACACAGGGTTGGTAAGGGGGAGGGGTGGTTTAGCTCTGATGTCAATGTTGTTACTGTAGTTTGATGATTTTTAGATACAATACGTTCCCTCTCAATGAACTTTGACTTCCGTCAAGTGTTATGCTTGCCAGGGCTGGGTTTTACCTTCGTTTTGGAATGTCAACATGATTTTAAAGACTGTACTTCTTGAAGCATTAAACAATGCAGCAGTCTTAGAGACTAAAGCTCCAGCCATTCACTTTCCAACAATTTGTCCTCTTTGGAAAACAGATAGGTCATGCATTTTAACTTATCTAAATTAAAACATCTGCTGACTTTCATTTTACTGTCTGCACCTTAGAGAACATCAATACATGGATGCACATCCCACATGCAAGCATATACGCAGTCACACACATACGCATGTGGGATGTGCAAAACAAACTGAAGAATATCGACCACATTACTGCCAACTAAGAGAGAATGTCTTCTAGATATTATCTTCCAATGGGGCATCATGTGGTGGTCAGAAAAGTCTGGAACAGAAGCACCAATGGATTAAGTACACAATATTGCAATTGATGGGTCAACACATAGGTTGAACTTAATTAAAGCAACAAGCCAGATATTGTGTAGGACCACAAGAAAAATATATGCTCCGTGAAGAAATCATCTGCCCTCTGGACACCAAAGTGGTTAGAAAAATACAAAGGAAAGCATGTATAGACTGTTGATAAGGAGTTTGCAAATCCAGTACCCAAGAGACATTTTCAGTTTTATACCTATTATTATTGGAACAAAAGGATGTGTACCAAAGTTTGGCTGAACTAGGATTCTAAGGGAAAGAATGCAACCCCTTAATTCATACCATACAACTCATCATGATATTTAGGATAATAAAAATCTGCAAGACAGTCTTAGAGTTTAAAGGATGATGAACAAGAAGGTAGAATGCCAAAATTAACTCTTAAAGAAAAAAAAAGACACACATATATTGCGTAAAGATATGTTTATCTCCCACATCATCATCATCATTTAATGTCCATTTTCTATGCTAGCACAAGCTAGACAGTTCAACGTGGTCCAAATAGTTGAAAGACTGATTTATGCTTGGCCATGCATTTCTACAAATGGATGCCCTTCCTAACACCACCAACTTTACAGAGGTTATTAAGTGCTCTTTTCAAGGTTACCAGCACTAGTGAGATCACCTTGCAAGTTGCAAAACTAAAGGGCCTCATGAGGCTCCTACAACTGAAAGAGAGTGGGAGAAAGACAGAATAATGATTTTAGACAAGGAAATGAGAGATGGTAAAGTATGATGGGAAGAATAAGTTTATAGCTGTGTGAGGCAGAAGTAGTAGGGCAGAAGAAGTGATTATTGGGGAGTGGGTATTGGTTGAACTGGAGAAAGAAAAGGGATTAGTGGAAGGTGTAGAGGAAAGAAATGTAAAAGAGAGAGAGAGAACAGAGAAGAGTGGTGAGGTTCCATAGTCACCGAATGAAAGAGGGTTGGGGGTCATGGAGCGATTCTTTTACAGGAATAATGTTGACAGCGATTTCAAAGTTTTGACTTGCTTAGCCTTCATCAGACTAAATATGTTTTCTACAAAATGTATGAAGTAATCCTTCAGTTTAATGTAAAATTGTTTTTATTATAACTTGACATATAAAACAAACATTAATGTGTGTGTGTATCTGGTTGGAGTTTCCCATCTTCAACTGATCTAAAGAGTCGTTAATTCCAGAGACAGAAAGCAGGACTTCAACTCAAAACCAAACAGAACAGGAATAAACATCACAAGATATTCTGTATGATGTTCTAACGCAGTTCTATATTTAAGAGATGAGGAATTATGTACATTATTTACAATTGATGGATATTTGTCCTCATCTTGTTTGTTGTTAACACATTTCGACTGATATACCCTCCAGCCTTCACCAGGTGTCTTGGGGAAATTTCAGACCTGGGTTCTCATTCCGTCAATTGTAAATAATGTAAATGATGTTCTAGTGATCCCACTAATCTACTGCCTTGAGCTGGTATTTTGTTTACTGACCCCAAAATGTAAAAAAAAAACAAAGTTGACTTTGACAAATCAAACTCAGACTATAGTAAGTAAGTTGAGCACTGATCTGATTATTCTGTGAATTCACTCCCTAGAGTGTGTACATAAACAGTAAAATTGTAACATATCTCACTTAGCAGTCTGTAATCATTTAACTGCTAAAAGAAACAATTATGTCTGGAGATGATATAGAATATCATTATGTATTTATTTCCGTAGGTGGCGTCATTTTATTTTCAAGTCTCTTCATTTAAGCTGTACTTGTATAGCGTAATTACATTGCTTTAAACATGATTGCTTTTCACTTTCACAGCTCTCTGTAATTGCTTTTGGAAAAGAAATATTTTTGTTCTGAAAGCAAAGTATTTATTCTTATAATCAAGTCTGTATGTCGTGTGTGTGTGTGTGTGTGTGTGCATCTGTCTGTTTGTGTGTGCGTGCGTAATTGAAATGAGAATTCCACTCCCAGAAGCACTCATTAAACACTTAGTTGTCAGGCAGTGCCCCATAGATAGCCAGTTAATTTAGTGCTTGTGTATATGAAAGGGGAATTGGTAGTTGCGATATCCACATTTAAGATTCATCATCATTTAACATCCATTTGTCCATGCTGGCATTGGTTGGACAGTTTGACCAGAGCTGGCAAGCTGGGGAGCTGCACCAGACCCCAGTCTGCTTTGGCAGGGTTTCTATGGCAGGATGCTCTCCCTAACACCAATCACTGTACAGAGTATGCTGGGTGCTTTCACATGCTTTTCATGTGACACCACATGAGCACTTTTATGTAACACTGCACTAATGCTTTTACATGGCACCACACAGGTGGCATCACACTGGCACATTTACAGGACACTGCATGTGTGCTTTTACATGGCACCACATAGGTGCTTTTATATGGCACTGCATGAATACTTTTATGTGGTGCTGCCACGAGTGCTTTACACCACCAGAGGGACTGGTCTTAACACTTCTGCTGTGAAGTATGAGTTTTCTTGGTACAGCAAGGTGCCAGGCTTTTTGGCCTTTCATTATCTGAAAGGTTCAGCATCTTGAGGTTGTTCTTCAGTACTTCAGCCCATGTCTTCCTGGGTCTCCCACTTCCATCTACTTTGAGAGATTGGCACTTCTTTATGGAGCTGTTGGCATCCATCCACACCACATGACCAAACTAGCAATCTGTTGAACATGTATACTTACATTACACATCCAGTGGAGAATACTAGCCTCATTCCTTTCTAAGCTTTGCATGTCCTCTGCATCCAGGACCCACATCTCGCTACCATGTAGGATTGCTGTCTGTACACATGCATCATACTGTCTTCTTTTCACTTGGAGAAAGAAACCTTTCATGGCCAAGATAGGTAACAGCTCTCTAAGTTTCCTCTTTCTATTCTTGCTATCACACTCTCTGTGCATCCTCCTCACTACTAATTTGGTTCCCAAGGTAGAAGAAATTATCTACTACCTCTAATGAGCTACCAGGACATCTGAGAGAATCAATTTCCTGAGCCTCTAAAGATTTTATGGATCCTTTGCAGCTTCCACATACAAATATTAGCTTCCCTGATAATCTTCCTATTAATTCACTGCACCTCTTGTGTGTCTATATGGAGTTCCTGTCTACATCTTGTGTGTCTATATGGAGTTCCTGTCTACATCTTTCCCACAAACCAAACAGGTCCACCTACCTGAGGTGGGTAGGGTCCTGTCAGTTTTCTTGTTTACTAGGATCTTAGCCTTTGCTAAGTTAACCTTAAGGCCCTTAAATTCCAGGTTTTGCTTCCACACCTGGAATTTCTCTCTATATAGAATCTGCTGAGGGCAAGATCATCAGCATATAGCAGTTCTCATGGCCTGTTATGGCCTGGAGGACAATGATGAAAAGGAATGGACTAAAGACTGAGCCTTGATAAACTTCTACCATTATTTCAGATTAACAAGCCTGAAGTGGTCTGGGGGAAATCATGGATAATTGCATGATTTTGAGGTAAAGATACTAAAAAAAAAAGGCCCAGTCTACATAGTTGTATATAAATAAGCACCTCAGGATCAGAAGAACAACTCACCACTACCAGCAGAGGTAAGATTGTAAATCAGATAAATGGTTTGTTAGCTTGCAATACTGAGTTCAAATCCTTCCGTAGATCTGGAGTAGTTAAGTAATCACCTTCAAACTAGAGTTCACCTATTCTTGCCACATCTTTGATTTTGATTCTGATTAAGTGATGTGAGCAATATCTGATATGTAAATAATGCTTGACATTAAGCTAATCACACACGAACATGCACCACCAGGTGGACATTTCTGCCATTAGGGATAACTACTAAAGGAAGGCTCAAATTTCAAGATATGAATTTTAAACTTATTTCAAACTTATGAAACAATATTTTATGAAACAGTATTTTAAGGAAACTTTGTCTTCTGATGATTGGCTATAAAATCCTCAAACACATTAAGTTGCAGATAATATTAGGAGTTACTTAAGAAGTGATGAAATAAAGAAACTGTGACATGAGGCTCAGATTTATATTCCACATTCTATGGATAAAACTGGAAACGATACAATAGTAAATAAAAATAGTAATAATAATCCTTTCTACTAAAGGAACAAGGCCTGAAATTTGAGATGGGGAGACTAATTGATTACATTGACCCCAGTATTTAATTTATCAATTCCGAAAGGATGAAAGGCAAAGCCGATTTCGGAAGATTTTGATGATAATAATAAAGTCAAATGCATTATGAAGGGAGAGACAAAGATCAAGAGAAAAAGAGGGAAAGAGAAGTGTTAATGACATGAGGTAGGGGGGGGGGAATAGTTATGTGGCTAAAAAGTTAGTTGAGGGGAGAGATATAGAAAAAGAGAGTGCAAAATACAATGTTGAGCAGAGGAGTGATGTTCTGTGGTGAGTTGAAAGGGAGAGAGAGAGAGAGAGAGAGAGAGAGAAGGAAAAGTAATGGCATTACCACCACCAATGTATTATGCTGTCATGTGGTTAGCAGAAGTGAGAAGTAAAGAGAAAAATGATAATGACATGAAGAGGGGAAGGACATGAGTAAAAGGTTTGTTGAAGTTAGAGACAGAGATAAATATAAAGTGTTTAGCAGAGAGAAAATTTAAACATCATATGAGACATTATTGTGACCAACAAGAAAATATCATTTTAATCAATTTTTTTAATATCTTCTATCAGTCGATCTATTTATCTATCTATTCACACTGACAAATACTTTGATGGGTTGATGGTAGAAAGAAGGATAAATAACTTATCATAGATAGAGATTTTCCAATGAAAGTAAAACAACTCAGCAAAATAGCTGCAGATGTTATTTTTCAATTTATTTGTTATTCGAACTTTGTATTGCCAAAAAAGTAGTTACAAACAAACAACTGAAATGAAATGAAATAAAAATATTCTTGGTTGGCAAAGTTTTGTTACTGAAAACTATAATGGTGCTGATGGTAGTGGTAATGATGATGATGATGGTGATGGTGGTGACAGAAAGTTGAGAGTGAAAAGTGTATTTCTTTTTAAGCCTATCACTTAAAGCAACTGTTCCTCATCTGCTTGCTTGAAAATTGGTATTTGTTTACAGAATACGGATGAAAGACAAAGTAAGCTAACAAGAGAATGAATGAGACTATATAGACAACAATGTAAAGAGCAGAGGGCCAAATCACTGGTCAAGCACAGTAGACGATAATATGAATGAAAGAGAATACAGTGAGTATTGACAACATGTAAAGAAATGTGTTCAAGATAGAATAGAGAATGAAATTGAGAGAGTATGTCAAAAATACTGTAAACATGGTTGAAAGAGTCACAACATTGGTGACATGACTATTCTCTGTAATCATTGTGAAGCTCTTAGATTTATAAATGAACCTTTGAACAGCTGAGAGACTAGGAAAGTCAGGCTCTTTCAATTACAGCCTGATCCAGAAGAAATGAGGGTTTTTTTTTTTTTTTAATGAAAATAATGTAGAATATACAATTTCAAAAGAAATACTAATTTTTATGGTTCTATATAAACTTCCAACCACCTAAAAGGGTTTCATATTTATCATAGAATTTCCACAGATACTGGTAGTAGTAATAATAATAATCCCTTTTACTATAGGTACAAGGCCTGAAATTTTGGGGGAGGGGATTAGTTGATTACATCAACACCACTGTTTCACTAGTATTTGATTTATCGACCCCGAAAGGATGAAGGGGCAAAGTCGACCTCAGAACATAGCTATGGGAAAAATTCCACTCAGCATTTCGTCCAGTGTGCATTTCGTCCAGGTGGCCAGCTTGCCACCTTAATAATAACAGCAACAACAATGACAAATAGCAGTGCCAGTGAAAATTCCAGTCATTTTGAAAATTGTATATTTTTCTGAAGCATTTCGTTCTTGAGATAGGGTAAAAGTCCACATAAGTAGAAGTGTAGATGCAATTTTAAGAAATCACATCGTTGAAAGCTAAAACCTTATGTTGTCTGTGAGTTGCCATCTGTTATCATTCAATTTATGTCAAGAAGTCAACAATGTTAACTATAGAACAAAATCAATACTGTACATTGGTAAAGTCTTAACAAATCTTAACATGGATATCTTAAAAAACAAGACTTAGCAGTCTACCTGTATAGCTATTAATCTTTCTAACTGTATACTTGATATATCTGTTGACCTGTCTATCTGCTTGTCAACCTGTCTATCCATCCATCTACCAGTCAGAAAGTTAGTCTACTTTTCTTTCTGTTGATGTTTGCATTTGTCTACTCGGATCAAAATGGATAAGCATTTAAATCAAATAACAAAAAAACAACAACAACAACAACAACAACAGAATAATGGCAGTGCCACAGCCTTTGAACTGAAACATAAAGAAGTAACATCCAAAGTTATTTGCTAATTAAAGTTATTTAATTATCAATATATCTAGTCATTCATCTTTCTCTCTCTTTGCCACAATCTCTTGTGTTAAACATTCTTTTCCTCTGTACTTCTTCCTTCAAATAACTATTGAACCACACAACCTAACAGCAGTCTCTCTCTCCAAGCTCTCACCACTAACGCTCTTCTCTCTTTTCGCCTCTCCTTTCAACTAGTCCTGCAACAGCATATTAACATATAGAAATAATAATAATAATAATCATAACCACAAAAACACAAAGCCAATAATTTGTATACATAGATGCAAAGTCACAAATTTATGGAAAATGGAGAAATGGGAAAACTGTGATATTACCAAGAGAAGTTGTCATGCGAGTGATTCCAACTTAAATGCTACCATTACCATCATCATCATCATCACTGACACCATGGTCAATAGTGAAGCATTCTAAACTCAAGGCAATTGCCACAATAACAAGCTTATTTAACAAAATTTAAAAACAACAACATCAAGACAAACAACAAAATACAGAGAGAGGCAAATAAGAAAAAAAGAATGAAAAGAATATAGCAAAAAAAGGGGGGAGTAGAGAGAGAGAGAGAGAGAGGGGGGGGTTAAACTCACCTTTCCAGTCTTTACCAATACAAACAACAAAATGATTGATGGACAACATTGCAGCATGAAGGGACATCAAACATATGTAGAGCTGAAAGAGAGACAGGGTACAGAAAATTTAGCTTATTTGAGCCAGGCATATTGTAGATGTCAGAGACAAATATCAGGAGAGATACCAGTTATATATGTAGAGATGTGACAGAGACAGATATCAATCACATGTACTACAGATGTAACCGAGACAGGTATCAGTCACATGTAGAGATGTGACAGGTATTAATCACATGTACAGATGTAACCGAGACAGAAATTAATCACAAGTAGAGATGTAACAGAGATAGACATCAGTCACAAGTAGAGATGTAACAGGGATAGATATCAGTCAAATGTACAGATGTAACAGAGACAGAAATCAGTCACAAGTAGAGATGTAACAGGGATAGATATCAGTCACAAGTAGAGATGTAACAGGGATAGATATCAGTCACAAGTAGAGATGTAACAGGGACAGATAGTCACAAGTAGAGATGTAACAGGGACAGATATCAGTTACATACATAGAGATGTAATAAAGGCAGTTATCAATTATATGTAGAGATATAACAAAGACATATTAGTCACATGCATAGGGATGTAACAGACAAATATTGGTCACATATAAGGCTGTATGTAACAGAGATAGAAATCAGTCACAAGTAGAGATTAAACAGAGACAAGTCAATCACATATATAGAGATGTAATAGAGACAGATATCAGTCTTGTAGAAATGTCTGTCTACATATGAGTGACATCTGCAACTGCTACACATCAGATACATATAGAGATGTAACAGACAATGCAGTCAAGTTAGTTAATCTGAGCAATTCTAATCACAGTTGTTCTGGAGACTCAATAAACTGTGGGACTTGAAAAACATGCTACACTTTTGGTCTGATTTAATGTGTTATGTTCAGGATTTAAAAAAAACAAAAAAACTAACGCACAGATTAAAGTTAAAATGCTACTTGGAAATTAGCTACAATAACACTTAAGGTACAAAATATACAATATTATACAATACAAATATTATTCCACAAGGAAATGACAATTATTAATATTGCTGGCCTGTTTTGAATGTCCACACTATCATATATCCAGGAAAGGACATCAAGTGAATAGAATATACACAAATAATCACCAGTAACAGTCCAGTTAACGCTCAATATACATTCACTAATGATGAATCAAACCTCTTCTGATAATAGATCAATGTTCTCCTCATTTCAAGTGTTCCCTCTTGTTCTCCCCATCCGCTGCCCTTTTTAAAGGCTATTTTTTTCCCTTTTTCTTTTCTCATGGCATGGACTATCTGATTTTTTTTTGGTCTTTTTTTCTTTTTCTTTTTGTTTTAAAAAGGACTTCGTTTTTATATTTCCTTTTCTTTCTTTTTGAATGCACGGAACGACATTCGCATCACACAAATGTTAAACTGAAATTTTTTTTGCGTTTGTAACAAATGTTTCTAATTTAAACTATTGTGTTAATATCACAACACATTAGGAATTAGTGCAACGAAACAGCTGTAGAAGGTTATGTGTAATAGAGGCACAGCAAGGAAGATCACATAGGACACACAAAATCCAATGCTAGACACCTGTCTATCTAAACCAGCTCTAGGTAAGATATGTGCTTATCTAATTCATATGGGAAAACCTGAAAATGTAATGATGATGATAAAGAAGACTGTAGTCTGTCTTACTAGTGTGAAAATAGACATGTTTTTTCATATACCTGTGTTTGTGTGTATACTGTATGCGTATGCTACCATGTGTGATAGCCACACATACATGTGTAGTATGTGCCAGATTGTTGAAATTCTCTTCCCCACCTTCATATACCCATACAATCCCCACTCACCAAGGTAGAGAAGAACAGTTCACCTCTCATTACTTACAGTAAATAACACGAAGAACTTTTGGTTGCTCTCTCCAACACAATTGTTTACCCAGGGACAATGATGGTCCATCTTTCGTATACATCGTTGACAAACACTGAAATAATTGACAGAGAAACGTTTTAGGCAGGAATTAACACACCTGTGCACTCACTATATTAACAAGCACACACAGGTGTTAGATTAAAAAACTCTTTAAGGCATTAAATTTCTAAACTAAATAAAATTTTCAGTTCAGAAATATACAATGAATTTTACCTTATATCAACATAGAGAGAGAGTGGGGATTGGGGGGAGAAGAGATATATAGATAGATAGAGAGAGAGAGAGAGAGACAGATAGATAGATAGATATACATTGAAAGGAAAAGAAAAAGTTATAAATGTAGCTATGCAGAAATGCCTCCCTACAAATATATGAAGTTTTCAACATATTCTTCCAAATTACTGAATATATGTGCACTTTGATTTTAATATTCTATTTTTTGCTTCACAGCTCAACTTAGCTTGATAACACTTTCCACAGTCATACATACAGACTGAGAGATAGGCAGGTAGGAGTAAATAACATGTAACATCTGCAGATAAACGAAAGAATGTAAAAGAAGACAAGAGTTAATTGTGGAGGGTGATGGCAGCAAACCTTTAAAATCAGTCTTACCTACAATGATGGGCTCGATCTGGTTTAATGCTTAGACATTTTGGACATTGGAAAACCACTTCTCCTTTTTTCAAACCTAATTTCATTAAATTCTCTCTGGTGGCGTTCCCTCGTGGTACAGCACCCTAAAGACAACAAATCGATATACAAATTTTTTAAAGGTTTTTTTTTCTCTTTCCACCCCTACCTTCACTATATTCAAAGTTTAATCAGAAGAAGAAGGCAGAATCCATGACCTTTAGCAGACCTTCAGAGACTTGAGAAATGGAGTGAAATTATGACTCAGAGATTATCTTTAGATCAAAGATCTAATCTGAATGTTTGCAGCAGATTAGACTCATGTAAAAGTACCCAAAGGACAGGTGGTGATGCTAAACCCAGGTGACAGATTAAATCATTTTTCAGTTACTTACAGTTTGAAGGAGGGGCAATACCCATGACTTTCCATGTTCTTCTAGACTAGCGAGATTGATGTCATTAATGCTCTAGTGGAATATTTGCAGGAAAGACATGAGCAGAGAGGGAATTCCAGAGGGCCAATGTTCTGGGAAGAAGGGACCAGGTATAGTAATTTATGTAGGGTCCTGGAAACACACAGACCCACAACAAGGGTGATGAGTGAAAGAGAGGAAGTGGGCCAATACTTCCTAAGCAGAGGTGGTCTGAGCCCAGCTAGCTCCAAGGAGAAGAGGCTGTTATACTATCCAAGACTAAGCAAAGTCCATCCAAGTAGCTTTCACAAAGTTTCATCTCAAAACAATGTTACAAGGGGTTAGATCAAGCTGATGTTATTGAAAAGACACCAGCCCTTGGAACTAAGCCTGTGCAAAAGTGAAGTAAACTTCCTAACGACATAGTCATTCACACCTGCACCTATGTCTGTGCAAGCATGAGTTTTTTCTTTCGTGATCGTATTTCTAATGAAAAACATTGTCTTTGATTTTTAATTAATTTTGAAAACAAGCAAGAATTTGATGGGATTCAGTAAAATGACTGATTTTGTAATTTGGTATTTGGGACATAACAAAACAAGCATTACATATAAATATCATCGTCCTTTAACATCTGTTTTCCATGCTGGCAGGAGTTGGACAGTTTGACCAGAGCTGACAAACAGGTGAGCTGTACCAGGTTCCAGCCTGATTTGGCTTGGTTTCTATGGCAGAATGCCCTTCCTAATGCCGACCACTTTACAATGTCTGCTGGATGCTTTTAACATGACACTCATACAAGCACTTTTACATGGTGCTGACATGAGTGTTCTTTACGTGGCACCGGCATGGAGCTCTTGCAGCCCAATCCTCATCATCAGGAGAAATGGCATTAACACTAAGGTTTTAATTTAAATATGAAAACATTAAAACACTATGATTTGTATTCTAGGAAAGGGAACAGTTTTTGCGAAATGGGTTAAAGAGTAGCGTCACAAGGGAATGTGGTCAAAAATCTGGTTCACTCACTCAAGAAATTATGCGATGATAAAGTCTTAATGCTTCATAGAATTATTCACACGTATATACATTCCAGCATAAATATATGCAACGAAGAATCCACATTAGTTAATTTAAAAACAACTGAAGGTCGTAGAATAAGAAGATTCCAATGTTATGCTAGGAAGCAGTAATCAAGTTATCAAGATAAATCTTCAGTTGAAAGCAGATTATTTTCTTCATACAGTTAATATAACACCTTTAGAAATTTTCTTCTTCTTTGTATAACTTGGATATTATGAGGTATTTTCAACAGGTTAATAATACAACTCAATATGGCGCTTCCTGAAAATTCTATAATTGCTTATTTCATTTTGTACAGTCTATCAGAACAAATTTCACATACACAATATATGATTCTAAACAGCACATTACAAAGTTCTTTCATACATTAACATAGAAATAAATTACATACCTAAGAATTTTATTTATTATCCTTAATAGCATTTCTACAAAATTTCTGCATAAAAATTGATAGAGAAATTTTATGAATTAATATTTTTATACAGAACAGTTATCTTTGTTACATACTTCTCAGTAATTTGTATGAGTTGCCATCCTAATTGAGTTTGTATAACAATATTTTTATGCATCCAACTTCTCTGCCCACCATTCCTGGAAGGGTCATTGGGGGTGGAGTCCTCAGGCACCTCCTCCATAGGGTCCTATCAGAAGCAACTGTCATTCCACTTTCTGGCCGCATTCCCAAGAGTGATCAATTGAGACCATGGATATTACCCAACCATCTTGTTCTAGGTCTACCCATAAATTCCATACCTGTTAGTTCAGCTTGAAGAATTTAATACAAACCCTTAGATAATATTTTAGTTCTCAATTTGTATCTCTTTTCCATATGGTGACCATCCTTCCTGGCAACTGGAATGGTCTCTACTCCAAAACTTCAGTTGATCTATAATTTCTCAATAGATTATATTCTTTCTACTGTATAGCTTCATTTTTCTTCCTGTTACTTCAGTCAATTCTACTGGAGATAGAATATATACTTTACCTCCCTATTGTGCAGACATCCTTAATGTCTGCACAACAGATGAATAAAGGGTGGCTGACTATGTGATACATATTTTGATTATAGTTATAACTGGATGAATTAAAAGACATTCTAACTGTAGCTAAACAAGATGAATAATTTGTTTTGAATGGTTTAACTTGAAGTGAAAAAGCTATAAATGTTTTAATACTGGGTTTAAAAAATCCTTTAGATAAAAAAAGTTGTCTGCAGAACATCAATCCATATCTCCTGTAAATACAACAGACATTCTACAACAGGCAACCTTTGACCACTTCAACCCATGGCATTAGGGAGGGCATCCAGCTGTAAAATCCATGTCAAAACAAACCTCAATGGTGCCATATAAAAAGCACTCAGTCCCTTCTGTAAGGTGGTTGGTGTTATGAAGAGTATTCAACTGTAAAAATCATGCCCAAACAGACAGTGAAATCTGGTAGAGTTTTCTGGCTTGCCAACTCCTGTCAAACCATCCAATCCATGCCAGCATGGAAAACGGATGATAATAGTTATAACTTTTCTACTTCAAGTTCAATTGTGAAAAACAAATTATCTGACATTCTCTTGAAGTTTCTAAATTCTTATGATGTCCACAAGATGAAGGATGTTTAGACAAATGAGTAAAGAAGACAGAGAGGAATCTTGGAGTCAGAAAAGTCCCTTGTTCAACAAGGGTCCTCTGATTTGGTTGAGACAGTCTACACTTCTCCTTTGCAACATCTATTTTTTCTTGATGTCATAAGAATTTTATGAACTTTTGAGAGAACCTGAAATAAATAATTTTTTGTTTTGGGAATAATATATCTCGAAGCACATACATGAAGCTATAAATAATACAAGCAAATCTAAATACTGTGTCTTCAAGGCTGTGACATTTTTCATACACCTTGATATTATTTTATGTTGCAGAAAATATTTGAATATTCTTCAGCTTGATTATTTGTCTTCTGTCTTTTTCCAATTATGAGGAACACTTCATTATTATCTGGGTGTTCCAAGAAAATACTGAATCTGCAAAATCTTATTAAGAAGCAACATTGCTATGCTCCATGCCAAAGTGCAAAATAGAAAATACACACACACACACAGATACTTATAAACTTCTGTGCATGTATGCATGTTTGTGACATATTTTAACTTCCCAGTATTTCCCTCCAGTGGCTTTTCAGATGTGCATTTCTGGCTCTTTAGTGAGAGTGTGGATGGTGGTGTGTGTGTGTGTGTGGAGTGGAAAGGAATGTGTGTGCATGCGAGTACAGGTATATGTATATGCTGCAAGGGCATAATGTATGTGGTGTGGGTATTGAGTATAACAGTGTAAAGAAGGTGTGTAGGGAGTAGAGAAAGGGAGGGACAGATGTGTGGTGGTGGGTTTAGATCAAGTGAGGAGACAAATTGAGACCATAAGGGACAGAGGGATGGAGAGAGGAAATAATTCCTGCTCTCAATGGAGGTGGGAATCTAGGTGGCCTCTGTGCAATGTCTGTCCAAACACAGACAGATGTTGCAACAAATGACTGATTGAAAGAAGTGGCATAAGGCCGAGGCGCCACTGCTGAGTCGGATGTCCCAGAGATGTTTGGGAAAATGGTGAGAAAATCACCAATATAGAATTATAGAGAGCAGAGGATTCAGTAGATTGCAATGTTGGAAGTGCAGTGATGTGGAAGGGGAGGTGGTGGGTACCGATGAGGATGGTGGTGTTGGAAAGGTAGGGGCAGGGAGACAGGTTGGGTGCCAGGATTGGGGACGAAACTACAGACCTGAAAGTCATGTAGGAAGTCAAGGGAAAAGATTGGAGTTGGCAGAGAGCGCAAAGGATGGTGTGATGGAGGGGCAGGGTGGAGGGGTTGTAGTTGAGGGAGAAAGGGTAAAGGGTGGGACCAGGAGAAAGAGGGGATGCATGGTTAACAGATAAGGTACAGGAAAGTGTGGTTTGGATAATGGTGGTGGTGGGGGGGGATGTTCCACATTGGGTAAAGTGGTGAGCCATGAGTTGGGACTGTGTCTTGAAGTCCTCATCAGCACAACAGAACTGGCTGAGATGGAGGAACTGAGAATAAGTGATAGACAGTTTGGTGTGGGTGGAGTGAGAAGTTGAGGTAAGAGTATGAGTGTGTGGACGGAGGAAGTAAGAGGGGAGTGGTGGATGGTAACAGAAATGTGAAGAAAGTTGAGAGAGGTGTTGGAGACAGAACAGGAGAATTCAAGGACAAGATGGACGGACTAGATGAAAGAGAGGAAGGAGTCAAGGTGTTTGTGAAGAGTAAGGGTGTGCTGATACAGTCATCAATGTAACACATACATATCTATATATCTATCTATCTATCTATTTATATATATATATATATATATATATACACATACTTGGAAGAGGATGTGTGGCATTCAATCATATAATAATATAAATAAAATATATATATATATATATATGCATATATACATACGTATATGTACATACTTACATCTATACGTATATATATATGCACATGTGGGCGCAGGATGTCATGAAACATGTACAACAAAAAAGTACAAAGCACAAGTACATGGAACAACGAAAGACACAAATGGAAAACAAAAGAAACAACATAAAGTGTGACCCTTCAGCAGTTGTTGGCTGCTTTCTAGTCTCATATTTGAAGCATTGTTGTTAAATGCTTGAAATATGAGACTAGAAAGCAGCCAACAACTGCTGAAGGGTCACACTTTATGTTGTTTCTTTTGTTTTCCATTTGTGTCTTTCGTTGTTCCATGTACTTGTGCTTTGTACTTTTTTGTTGTACATGTTTCATGACGTCCTGTGCCCACATGTGCATATATGTGAGCTGGCAGAAACGTTAACACACCGGGCGAAATTCGTAGCTGTATTTCGTCTGTCGTTACGTTCTGAGTTCAAATTCCGCCGAGGTTGACTTTGCCTTTCATCCTTTCGGGGTCGTTAAATTAAGTACCAGTTACGCACTGGGGTCGATGTAATCAACTTAATCCCTTTGTCTGTCCTTGTTTGTCCTCTCTGTGTTTAGCCCCTTGTGGGTAGTAAAGAAATATATATATATATATATATATATATATATATACACACACACACGTATAGATGTATGTACATATACGTATGTATATATGCATATTATTTATATTATATATATATTGTGTGTGTTATGTATATATGTGTGTGTGTATATATAGGTGTGTCTATATGCATATATGTATGTATACACACACACACGTATGCATATATATACAGCAGGGTATGCATGCACATACATTTCTTTATATGAACAAATTGAATAACAAACAGTTTTATTGATGAAAATTAAACTTGCAGTATGAGCAGAAGTTAAATCAAAGAACAGACAATGCATTTGTATGAGATACTGGGAGGTTATTTGCTTGGCACACTGAAGCTTGAACTAAAAACCATGGGTTGGCTATGCACACAGGAAACTGCTGGAAGAGCAGATACGAACACTAAGCTAAAACGAACAAATTGTACAGTAAACAGTTTCTCTGAAAAAAATTACATTCAGCCTGAAATTTGAATAACAAACCATGAGTATACTATACTTCCATGTAAGTGGCTGAGTACAAGTGATTCATTAACGACCATAGGCAGGAGTGGCTGTGTGGTAAGTAGCTTGCTAACCAACCACATGGTTCCGGGTTCAGTCCCACTGCATGGCATCTTGGA
>NC_042999.1:165828253-165880753 GCF_006345805.1 Octopus sinensis | reverse complement strand
AGAGAGAGAGAGAGAGACAAACACACACACACACACATTCTTTTACTTGTTTCAAACATTTGACTATGGCCATGCTGGAGAACCGCCTTTAGTCAAACAAATCAACCCCCCAGGACTTATTCTTTGTAAGCCTAGTACTTATTTCTATCGGTCTCTTTTGCTAAGTTATGGGGACATAACCACACCAGCATCAGTTGTCAGGCGATGGTGGGTGGGGGAGACAAACACACACACATATATATATAACGAGCTTCTTTCAGTTTCTGTCTACCAAATTCACTCACAAGGTTTTGGTTGACCCGAGGCTATAGTAGAAGACACTTGCCCAAGGAGCCATGCAGTGGGACTGAACCAAGAACTATGTGCTTGAGAAGCAAACTTCTTACCACACAGCCACTCCTGATATATATATATACAATTTACATAAAAATATTTTCTTTAGTTTTATTGAATGATTTTAACATAATATAAAGTTATATATATATATATATAGACTGGATGGTCACATCTGAAATAGCCCATGTTATTTCCTATTACAATAAATTAATAAAGCAAGTAAAATTTTAGCAAGTATGTATATGTTCTTATAGTAGCATATAAACAAACTATATATATATAAAGCAGCAGCTTATAACCAGAAAATAAGTACATTTTGTAATTTCACCAGCTCGATTTCCATTTTACATTTAACTTCTGAATTGTTTTGCCCTAACAGGAGACATTGTCAATCGATATCAGACAATATACAGGAAAGGTTTTGGTTCGTAATTGTTGATATGAAGTAATAAGAAATTAAAATTTACATTACATTGTCGAATAGCCATTTTAGTTATCAAAAGAGGAAAAGAAAAAAAACAAAACTGTTATAATAAATTTCCATTTATTTTGTAAGATGTCAAAATTTTCAGCATACAACTGTGGCCTAATCACAGAAAGAATTTCACTGTAGCTATATGAAGCATAGTTATTAGAAAGATTTGTGTGTGTTTTTGTTTTTTTTTGGGTTTTTTTGCCTCGTTGAACTTATTGATATGTATGAGTCTATCGTGTGGTTGACATTGTAATAATGAAATACTTTTGTTTTCATCTCGACAGAAAATTTATAGAATACATAGATATTATCTATCTAAAATGTGAACCTAATATATATCTCAAAATAGATACAAAACACTGAATTGGTTAAGAGATTTTCCTTTTTATTTTCTGCAAATTTTAAAATGCTTCAATTCATTAATATTCTGATAAAAAAATTTTGTTTTATTTAAAAAAATTGCCAGCTTCTGAATAAGAAAGCATTAAAATCTAAAAACCATTTCTTTAAAAAATACAGAATGGAAAGGTAGAACATTTATTGCTTAAATGCTAAATACTTTGCTCTCCTATAATGTATGCTACACTGTTTTTTTACATTCCAAGCTTAAATCCCGTTGAGGTTAGCGTTACCATTTATCCTTCTTGGAAGTGGAGGGGGGTCAATGAAATATCAATCAGCAATACAATGGAATTTAACTGACTATGTACTCCTTTTCAATCTACTCCTTTAACATAACAAAGATTGGATCTTTTCCTTTTGAACGGCAGTTTTCAACACAATTTCTAGTTAACTAAACACTTTTAACCCTTTCGTTACTATATTTCTGACCAAAATACACACCATATGTGTGTCAATTAATTTCTAACATAATCATAAATTTAGTCTGGTTTCATTAAACAACTATAACTTTTTTATTTATCAATATATTAACGTGAATTTTGGAAGATAATTTAATGAAATGTTCTCAACCAATTCTATACTATAATTTTTGTCACAAAGTGACTCTAATTGCAGGTAGATACAGGTAAATTCAACAAAATATAAAATTATTAAAATTTTGTTCAAACATCGCTATAGAAAATGGGTTATTAGCTAATATTCAATTGGGTATACAACAAAATTTTACGATAGAATTTGTTATTCTGGGTAACTTTCTGATACCCATAATAATATTTATGGCAAAACAGTCTTAATTTCATTTAAGGTTATGGGAAACCACTTTCTTTCGTTTTGTTTACATTTAGTGTAACGGTTCGTTTCCGCCGTAATGATTTCAAATAGGCTCATTCGAAAAAGTAAAAAGAAATAGTCTAAGGCTTTACTCTCCTGGGAAAGTCTGGGGCTTGGTCCAGTTTCTTCAGAAAAATCACCGAAAGAAACAGTTTTTAAATTTTTACTCCATTCAGGTGCCAATTCATTTTCTTTATCGCTGTCGGAGCTCTCGGATTCACTGTTTTCACTTTCGGAAAATGAAACATCAGATTCATTATCAAATACCACATGCTTTTTTTTTTCAGTCATAGAGTTAGATTTATGAAGGTCTTCAGTAGAAAATCCTTCGAATTCTGACTTGCTGCTTGATATAATGAAATTCGTATCCATTTTTTGTCAGAATTACAAATTTTGAAAACACAATAGGAACAAATTTCAGAAAAAAATCTCCCAAAATTCACGGAATTAAAATTACACTTCGATTTTTGTACAAAACTGTAGTTGAACTCTTTACGAAGTATAATACGTGTTTTCACGAATGTACTAAAGAGATTTGCTCTGATATTCTCATTTAAATATGAATAGGTAAATTCGGGCAGTTTTGGGCGGTTTGGTAATGAAAGGGTTAAACTTCGTATACTGGTAGAATGTGTCAAAATAAAACATTTTTTTCTCTTGGCTTTCTTGAGAAAATTGTAATTTGTAAGTTTAACATAGTTTAATTTTTTGAATTTAAACCAATCCTATCGCCTCTATTGAGCTGAAATCATTTGCTGCGTCTAAAACTGAGACAAAATCCTGTCACTAACTCTAACCCTAAATTTTAGCCTTTCGTTTTTTTTTTCTTAATTGTTACGCATGTGTCTAAAATTATTCGTTTTGTTTTTGTTTTGAGTTTTTGCTTTCGTTTTAGCCTTTTGTTTTGTTTTTTTCTTAATTGTTAAATTAAAATTATTTTCCATTGCTTTCGTTTTAGCCTTTCATTTTTTTTTCTTAATTGTTATCCTTAAATTAATTTAACAATTAAGAAAAAAAAAATGAAAGGCTAAAATTTAGGGTTAGGGTTAGTGACAGGATGTTGTCTGTTTTAGACACAGCAAATGATTTCAGCTCAATAGAGGCAATAGGATTGGTTAAAATTTGAAAAATTAAACTACGTTAAACTTACAAATTATAATTTTCTCTAGAAAGCCAAGAGAAAAAATGTTTTATTTTGACACATTCTACCAGTATACGAAGTTTAAAAGTGCTTAGTTAACTAGAAATTGTGTTGAAAACTGCCGTTCAAAAGGAAAAGATCCCAAAGATCATTAATAAAAATACAGTTAAACTATCATACTCTTCCACCCCCAACTTTGTGCACATACTTTCCTCTCCTAGCATATGCACACTAAAGAAACCCTCAACAATTTTAAATAATCAGAGCTGCAAATACAATATTACAATGCCAATCACTTTATAACATGTAGAGATCTTTTTTCATGATATCAGTACTACTGAGATCACCATGTAGCTGGAAAGACCATGAAACTCCAAGTGGGGTGATTTCACACCGGGAGATGAGAGGCTAAAATAAGAGAGGAATGAAAGCAGAACAAGTTTTGCTATACATACACAGACACACATGTATCCTTAATGTAATTTTCTAGTTGCATCAGTGCTGAGCTAAGTTACAAGGTTGGACTTTTGAAGTACATGAGACACACACACAGATCCAGAAGAATCAATCACAATATCGAACTGGTACTTTATTAACCCTTAAATGGATGAAAATAAAGGGCCAAAATGTTTATTGCATAGATTCAATATAACGCTCTAATGCCTCAGCCAAACTGCTGCCTTTACACAAAATTATAGTTATACCAAAGGAATGTTCTGTAAACTGAATTAACAATTTACCTTCTTTTCGATGTTGGGTTTTCTCCAAGCTCAGACATCATCCTGTTTTGGAATATTTCAAGTTAAATAGCATCCTGAAAGACAAAGCATTATACTATTAATATAGAACACTTTAAAAACATATGCACATTCAAATGGAAATTCAAAACTAAAAATTATGGCATAAGCTATGCAAGAATGACTTATTGATAAAATATTACAGAGATAAGTTACAAAAGAGAGATGTTTTACAAAGAAGTTGAACGAATGAGAAGAAAATATTAATGTACATATAGTATACAATTACATGATAGACAGTTCTCCCAGAGGGGAGAACTGTCACCTATGGCCTATCAAAAATTCCACAAATCCAAGATTATTCTAACTACTATGGGCAGGTTCTCTCTCCCAGCTAGGTTCTTTACAGGCAACTACTGAGAGAAGGGCAATACTAGCATACTTAACCACATTCCTCACAAATTTACTACAGGGTAGCACTTCTCTTTCCACCATCTCCAAGAGAAACTTACAAGAAGTCATTGATATTTTGTTTGAAGTAAAAAGTGACTGTAAAGTGTCTTTACATTTACACCTACCAAAGAACCCCTTATTCTTTTGCCACCAGACAAAGGAAAATTGCTTTCCTTTCCTAGCCAAAGTTTCATGATGGATTCAGAGGTTAGCCGGATCCATCCTACACATGACAGCAGCTGTTCAAAATAACCCCATAAGTCAGCAATGCTCAGATATTGAATAAGTATATGCAGAATGGTCTTGCCATTCTGTGCACATCAAGAACAGACCCTGCTCACAGCATTTCTGTGCCTGCAGAATTTATCAGACTGGAAATACTCTTTGGTAACAATGCCAAACCAGAGATTTTGTTTTTTATAAGTTATTCATAATACCCTCGTGGGAGGTCTCTCAGGATACCCCAACCAGTTGATTCTCATCATTATCCAGAATTTCCCTTAGAACATCACTATTCTTGCTCACCACTAGCTATGCTCCAGGCTACATTGTTTGACCGGTAGAAAGCCCAGCCTTTCTCTTCGTTAAACTACACCAAAGAGATGAATTGTAGGAAAACATGCCTCACAAATGACCATTAAGCTTGCTCACCATCCAGGAAGCTCTGTAGCTGCCTCAGCTTCAGCATATGTCTGTGCATCATCAACCACAACATACTGAGCTCTCCACAAAGAGGTTGTTGATAGCAGATGAAACCCTTTCCACAAGAATCAAATAAGCAGTCAGTCAATAAGCCCTGAGACAAAGCACATTAATCAGGTGGTAATATGTAATGGAAGTGATGTCTGCGTCTTCCCTCTGTTCAACCTTTCAGATACAGCTTTCTCTTAGCTCCACTAATTGTAACTTCATCACAGTTCTTATCCACCTGGAGATCTGGACTGAATGAACCCCCCACTAACTCAATGAGTCTATCTGTCCAGTACCCAACTAGACTAACTGGCAGCAAGGATGTGTTCCTTTAGAAGTCATGCTGCACACCCACCAACCTGTCGGGGTTGATTTTAGCTCTGTATTACCACTTCCCATTGATGCTGACCATCTTGACCTTTATTGTTTTCAAAGCCATGCAGCATTACAATGGTGTCCACATGTGCTGATATGGCTCCCCCCCCCCTATGCTCTTGCTCAAATGAGATGGCTCCAAACACCACTAGTGTACTCAGTAGTGGTTTCAGAGTCAGTATATACACAATAGCTGAAAGAGGACAGACTGTGATATGTAACAGTTCTGATTTGTTCAGACTGTCAAACCACTGGTAATTACATGAAATTTGTAAGGTGGGGTTACATTTCTGTTACTGAAACAAAATAGTATGATCTAAGACAACAAATAACTAAATGAGATTTAATCAGGAGTCTATGTTGGAAGGTTAATGGCGCCAACATTGAGTTACTTATTCATCTTTTCTCCTCAAATTAGACTTTCTTTTATAATCAATAGCATATTTTATTTATTGTTCATTATCCATTCTTTGATTACTTTCCTGTCAAGAATATTCAGGAAGATAAGCCAACAGCATTGGTCTTTTGATTGCCCACATATTTGTGCACGACCCGTGTCCCCCTCATCCCTTTATTCTGCTTCTCAATCATTTATCTTCCTTTTAAATACTAGTCTGTATTTCAAACCTATTATCATAAATATACAACTGTAATTACAAAGTAAGTAGGCAGGTAGGTGTATCTCCCTGCCTACATTTGGGCCCCCTCACGGCCATTATATTCATCTGATGTTCTCCTTTTCTCTTCACTATAATTACTCCCTATCAATGTTCCTTCCTGCTATCACTCTACCTACCATTTTATCATACTAACATGTGTAACAAGGGATGGCATCCAATTGGATCTGTCCATATTCAAGCCCCATATTCTTTTTTAATCACCTGTCACACTATTGCTAGCCTCTCACTTTACGCTCTCCTTTATCTCTCATTATTCACACCTCTCAATCTCAGTCATCCATCACTGACATCCATCACTCATATCACATTACTCCTTCCTCTACCATTTATTGTTGGCAACCATCATCACTCAGTCTCATGATTTTCTTCCTCCTCTATCACTCATTATTAACATCCATCATCATCATCATCATCATCACATTATGTCCTCCTCTGCCACTCACTGTTGAAATTCACCTGCTTTCTTCCTCTCACTTCCAGTACTCACTTCTGTTACCCTGTCTCCCTCTAATCACTCTCTCTTTCTCTAGCACATTACTCATGCCTTTTCAGTTCAATCTCCTCAACAATCATTATTAGTTGTCTCTGTCTCTCTTCCCCCCTCTCCCTCCTGCTACCAGTCTCCCCCCCCCCCATCCAGTTGTTTAGTAAGAAAGACAGCAATGAACAAATGGAGACAACACAAGGAAGAGAAGACTCTAGTCTTGCCAAGGACAAAGCAACTGCTCTAGCACTGGCCCCATACTAAAATGCACCAGTATATGTTCTGTAAAGAGATTGGCGATAGGAAGGGCATTCTGTCGTGGAAACCATGCCAAAAATGTTATCTGTGAGTGAGATGCAACTTCCAGCCTCCCAAGGAACAAGAACTGACTTAGGTCATGACAATTCATCCAACCAATTCCATCATAGACAAGCACACATAAAAATAATTGCCAATCGAACAATATAACTAAACGATTTGTATTCAACTGTCAACAGTAGAATATAATGCTTATCGGTCATCTATCTCAGACAAATATCTAAGTTATGATTTTCAAAGCTGCAAAAAGAGAAAAAATAGTAAGTTAAAAGACTAATGGAAAATAACATGCACACACACACACTAGTAAATGCATTTAATAATATAGTTAACAATGTAATGCTATACAGAATATGCATGTGGCAATATTCTCAGAATATCTAACCCAATAACACTTGTATTTAGGTCTACTTATACAGTTATTAACCTATTTTTATTTAGGCTAATATAGTCAATATTTATCTCACTTCTAGTTATTCTTTCTCTTATTCTGTGTACACCATACTGCATTGTAGTGATGCTATATGTCCACCAGTACTAGAATGTGCTAAATATTGCACGTTCCTTCCTACAATGCATGTCCATCATATCAATGTAGTAACATCAATGTCATATGTCCATCATACCACAATGTAGTGACCTAACATGTTCAAACTGCCACAACCAACTGAGATCACTTCCACTGTACCAAGATATAATATCTCAATTCCACCACACCCCAAATATAGCGATGCTCACATTTCCACCACACTACAATACAGAGACATTACACAACCACTACACAAAGCGAAATCCCCTTTCCAACAGTGCCATGTGACATGTCTATATTTCCCATTAGTCTCCTTGATATCAGAGGTATGTTATGCAACAACAATAAAGTGAATTATCACAAGATATTTCATCACAACTTTCACCTGATTACAGCTATTATCTTCATAATCTTCCTATATTTCTTCATTCAACATCACATATCCATATTTCTTCAGTAATTTTAATCTTCCCTTTATGTCGCATGAACTCAATGCTTAGTTTCATACCCAACAAAAATGTGCTATCTTTCAAATCCTTTGTTCTTTGTCACTCTAGACCAGTGATTCTCAACCATTTAAAAAAAAACTATGGTCCCCTTTGATTACTACTTTATTCTGGCAAACCCTTAAAGCCATTCAATGTTTAAAAACAGGTTTTATAGATACTTCTTTCAAAATTCCTACTTCGTTTTTCACATTGCGTAGGCTGAACTATGTAAAACATCAGAGAAAGAAACCTAGTCGTTTCTTGCAATAAATACATCTAAAGCAAAATCTTTTCATGGACCCTGAAAATACTACTGTGGACCCAATTTACTATATTGTTTGTGTGGACCCCCAAAAGTCATATGGAGTCCAGTTGGGAACCACTGCTCTAGATTATTACCACACACCTACAAACTGTACATTTAACCACACCTATGACACATCTTTTCTACAAACACATTATGTATGAATTACTTTATTGATTCTGCTTGAAAATCCATTTTTTTTCTCAGTTCATTTAAATTCCCTTTAACCCTTTCGTTACTGTATTTATTTTGAGATGCTCTCTATTTCTTTCAATTACTTTAAATATAACAAAAAATTTAGTAAAATGACTTAGTTATCATTCAGCTAGTGTTAGGAACATAAATTGTGACTAAGGTTTAGTGGGAGATTGTAATTCAATACTTATGAAAACAAGACATTTGTACTACAGAGCCAGAGGCGGTTTTGGCCGGGTTGGTATCAAAAGGGTTAAATACATCCCCAGCCAGATATTACCACTAAACATTAACCAATTCACATAAAGCCATCAATATTTATTCATTCCTTCAAAAGTTCTCCAGTGACACATTATTCCTTCATTCATACATTGTTTTTCCTTCTTCAAACAAAACTGATAACATAAAAAGCAAAATAAAAATAGTTGACAAAATGCACAGGTGTGGCCGTGTGATGTGAAGCTTTCTTCCAAACCACATGGTTCCGGGTTCAGCCCCACTGCATGGCACCTTGGGCAAATGTCTACTACTTTAGCCTCAGGCCAACCAAAGCCTTGTGAGTGGATTTGGTTGATAGAAACTGAACGAATCCCATTCTACATATGTGTGTATGTGTCTGTGTTTGTCCTACCATCACTACTTGACAACTGGTGGTGGTGTGTTTATGTTCCCATAACTTAGCAGTTCAGCAAAAGCAACTGATAAAATAAGTACCAAGCTTTAAAAAATAACTACTGTGATTGATACATTTGACTAAAAATTTTTCAAGGCGGTGCCCCAGCATGACCTCAGCCTAATGGCTGAAAAAAGTCAAAGATAAAAGATATAGAGCCGGGCATTCTTCTGCACACCTTTCACAGACATTGCAAAATCTTGCTTCCGTTCTATGAACTTTTACTGGTGCACAGCATTACACTTCATATCTAAGCAACATACACATAATATCCAGTTTTCCAGGCTTGCATGGATCAGTTTATTTGAGGCAGATTTCTACAGCTGGATGCTCTTTCTGTTACCAACCTTCACCTGTTTCCAAGCAATGTAATATTTCCCCCATGGCCAAATGTGTTCTCGCAAAAATATTGGGAAAGCATGACCCTGCATATGAGATAGGGACACTCGATTACAACTATCATGCAATGTCAACACAAGGAGACACAAACGCATGGCAGGCTTCTTTCAGTTTCCGTCTTCTAGTTATTCTTTCTTTTATTCTGTGTACACTGCATCACAATGAAGTGATGCCATATATCCACTAACACCAGAATGTGGCAACATGGCATATTGGCCCAGGGTTATAGCTAAAAGGCTCCATGCAGTGGAACTGAGCCCAGAACCATGTGGTTTGGAAAATAAACTTAATACACAACTGTTCTTGTGCCTAACAGACATATTGTATGAAAAGCAAAAGTTCTGAATTTTAGTCTGCCTTTTAGTATTTATTGGTATAACTAATTTATTTCTAGAGATACAAACCAGAAGCAGATATTACTTAGACCGAAGAGAGAGAGACCTGATCCAGCAGAATAGGATCAAAAAAGTTTCAGCTGTAATACATCAAAACTTCTTTTCAGACATAGTGGTGTTAAGCAGCAGTACTTTGGGGGAGGGTTTACTGGCATGACTGTAGGATTAAGAAGTTCACTTTGCAATCAAGGAATACGGAGATTGACCACCACCACCACCCCCAGCATGGCACCTTAGGCAAGCTTCTCCTACCAGAGTTTCAGGTTAATACAAGCTTTGCAACTGGATTGCATAGAAAGATTGTACATATTCTTGGGTGGTACATTTATAAAGCAAATGCTTTAGCCTCACAATCATAACTTTGGCACAACTATTGCAGTCAACCATAAATAATTTTCACTCATCTTTCTACTAATCATGAAGGATCTGTAAAGGTCATGGGTACCACCCTTTCTTTTCTAACAAAGTGATGGGACCATAAAAAATTCTAGAGCAGCATTATCCAATATCATTTTAAAATGAGTGTGGCTGGAGAGTAGTTTGACTGCTATTTCTAGCAGATTAAGTGCCCATGTGTGCAGAGGTTCTCTCATTAACTCTCAAGAAATAGAGTATTCACATGTGATTAACCCAGCCACCATAATCATGAAGTAGCTATTTATATGACACTCATGCCCCTATACTGTTATGACACTCTTCCTCATCATCACATGAATAGAGTGAGCCTCAGATTTGCCTTAAAAATGAAAGGTTCACTAAGGTGTGAGGCTCTTAAAGTGTGGCCAGTATATCAGGATCTCAAATAATACAACTGAATTATCCTCCTCTTCATCATTGTCATTTAATGTCCATTTTCCATGCTGGCATGGGTTGGATGGTTTGACAGAAGCTAGCAAACCTGAAGACTGCATCAGGCTTCACTGTCCGTTTTGGCATAGTTTTTACAGCTGGATACCCTTCCTAATGCCAACCACCTTACAGAGAGGACTGAGTGCTTTTTACATGAAACCAGCACCGGTGAGATCTGTCTTGATATGGTTTTTATGGCTGGATGCTCTTCATAATGCCAACCACTTTACAGTTTGAGCTGGATGTTCTTTTACACTGTGCCAGTACTGGTGGGGTCACCAAGTAACTCGCAAGACAAAGATCCTTTAAGGGGTGGGGTATTGGAGGAGGTGGCCTTGTGCCAGATGATGAGAGGTTACAATGTGACAGAGGGACAGGAACAGGTGTCTTGCTGCAGAGGAGATACGTTGAGGCAAGTGAGGATCAGAACCGAAATCGATCAATGGAAATTGCAGATGTGTTACCAGTGCCAGTGGCATGTAAGAGAACCATCTATTCGTGACCGTTGCCAGCGCCGTCCCGACTGGCCTCGTGCCGGTGGCACATAAAAAGCACCATCTGTTTGTGTCCGTTGGCAGCCTCGCCCGGCCCCTGTGCTGGTGGCACATAATAAGCACCATCCGTTCGTGGCCGTTTGCCAGCTCTGTCTGGCACCTGTGCGGGTGGCACGTAAAAAGCACCCACTACACTCACGGAGTGGTTGGCGTTAGGAAGGGCATCCAGCCGTAGAAACACTGCCAGATCTGACTAGGCCTGATGAAGCCTTCCGGCTTCACAGACCCCAGTTGAACCGTCCAACCCATGCTAGCATGGAAAACGGACGCTAAACGATGATGATGATGATTGCTGGTAGCAATGTGGAATTGAGGTATTGTTAACTCAAGTGTTCAGCCTAAAAAGATAATGAAATATTTGCTACCCACACAACAAGAACTTTCTATCCAGAAGGCTATATAAATTTCAAGAAAGAGACGAGAACTCTAGTTACATGAATCAAAACTGACTCCAATAAAATAAGAAATAACATTATTTGCTTTGGCAATGAGAATATGGAAATTAACATTTTTTGCAGATAAAACAATCTTCTCTTTTTAGAAGGAGGTTTTCTGAAACTGCAGAAAAAAAAAGCAAATTTCATCAACTTTTTATATGGCAACACTCCAGTTGTAGAGTGTAAAACTATTTATTCATCTATTTCAATTTGTGAACAATAGAATTGTTGGTAACAGAGTTAGTCACTGGGTCATTGCATTTCTGACCCTGAGATTGACAAGACATGGTCTAATTCAGCACAAGAAATATTTCAAAGTATTCTAAGCAGCAGTTATTTTGATTTAACACTGATGTGGATATCTTTCACCAAAAGACACACATTTTCAGAAACATGCAAGAAGTTAAGAAACACTTATAATTTTCTGATGAAATATATTTATCCAAATGTTTTGCATCATCAGTCCTTCCAATCTTCTTCACCCACTATTCCTGGGAGGTTCATGAGGGTAGAATCCTCAGGCACCTCCTCCATAGGGTTGTATCAGAAGCAAATGTCATTAGACTTTCTGGCTGGATTCCCAAGTGTAACCAACTGTGACTATGGATATTTTCCAACCATTTCATTATTGGTCTATCCCTAGGTCTCTTGCCAGTTGGCTCGGCTTGAAGAATTCATCTTGCAATTCTTTCCTGCAACATTCTAATCATACGTCTGTAGTACCAGACCTGTGACCTCTAAATGCAGGGAAGTAATAGCTTCACCTGATAGACACCCTGACCTCCAAGTCATGCACTCTGTTGAGTAACGTTACTCCAACAATCCTTTGGAGGAATCCTATTTCAGTTGCTTGTATTCACGATTGTACTCTTTCGGTCACTTTTCAACATTCATGACCATATGTGATGACAGGAACGAAAACCAAATTGCTGTTTTGCATCATTGTAACTAATATTCATTTCTTTTATTTACATTGTGATATACCCATCTTGAATATCCTATTGCATAAAATTCCACAGAAATTCCGGCTCTTCAAAGAGAACAAATTGTTAATAAATCTAAAGGCTGGCTGTTCCAGCAACAAAGAGCAAGGAATCTCAAAATACTTCTTTCTACCGTTAACAGAGTAACAGTCCAACTAAACAAAAAAAGGTAAACCATCATGGCCTGATCAACTTGGGACTTCCTGAAAGATTCATCATGGAATTCAAAGATCAGTTAAGGTTTCAGAACTGCCACAAAAACTCAAAACTTGTCCAAGAACAATAGTAAACTATTTTCATTAACTTGGTTATTATGGATAAGCAACTAAGAAGAAGTACAGCACTTTGGGTTCCCTATAGTCCCAGATTAACAAATACCTTGTGAGTAAATTTGGCAGAGAAAAACTGTAGTAAGCTTGGTATGTGTGAGTGTGTGTGTGAGCATGTGTGTGTGTGTGAGAGAGAGAGAGAGAGCATGTGTGCGCACGTACACATGCCTGCATGTGTTTTTTGCCTGTTTATAGAAGATATAGTTCCATGCCACACTGCAAAAAGACAATGGGATGAGGAGCAAAATGGTTTCAAGCAATTTCTTTGGCTAAGTTAGTCCATCTTTCAATGTGATCCCCGCAGAAAACATTTAATATGACCATACTTTACATAAAAAGCACCTCTAAACCAGTAAATCAATCAGAATTGCAAAATACTTCAAAACTGCAATTTTAGAACTCATTAATCCTATACCTTTCCTTTTGCTTGTTTCAGTCATCTGACTACAGCTATGCTGGGGTAGTTCCTTGAAGGGCTTTAGTTTGATGAAGTAGCTTCAATAATTCTTCCTTTTTAAAGCCTGGTACTTATTCTATCAGTCTTTTTTGCTGAACCACTAACTTACTGGGACATAAACAAACCAACACCAGTTGCCAAATGATGGTCGAGGACACACACACACACACACACATATAGATACACACACGCACGAATGCACACACACACACACATCATGGACTTCTTTCGGTATCCATCTGCCAAATCAACTCACAAGGCTTTGGTTAGCCTGGGGCTATAGTAAAAGACACTTCCTCGAGGTGGTGCCATGCAATAGGACAGAATCCTGAACCATGTGGCTAGGAAACAAATGTCAACAATATATTAATGGTTACATTTCAATTATCAAAAATTGGGTTCTCTGAATTTCCAAATAGAATCATTACAAGAAAAATCATGGTTTCTGTTTACTTCTTGCATGTCTATTGATATTTCATCTTTCACTTGTTTCAGTCATTAGACTGCGGCCATGCTGGGGCACCACTTTGAAGAATTTTTAGTCAAATGAACTTTTTTTAAAGCCTGGTACTTTTTCCATCAGTCTGTTTTGCTGAATCACTAAGTTACAGGGACGGAAACACACCAACACCAGTTGTCAAGCAGTGGTGGGGGACAAAGACACACACACACACGTGTGTGTATACACAATGGGCTTCTTTCAGTTTCTATCAAGTAAGTCTACTCACAAGGCTTTGGTTGGCCTGACACTATAGTAAAAGACACTTGCCCAAGGTGCCACACAGTGAAACTGAACCCGGAACCACGTGGTTGGGAAGCAAGCTTCTTACCACAGAAACCTGCACCTATATATTGAGTTATGAGATAAAGTTTGTTTTTTTCCATTTCCATTTGTTTTAATCCATCCCAATGTCACTTGAATTCAGAGAAATATTTCATCAGAATATTTTCAGGTGTTCTTTCTATAACTAGTCTTCCTCTACAATTTTTGTTCATTTTTTTTTTAACAAAATTCAATTCACATCTTTTCAGACATGATGATACGGTGCTAAGTAGAAAAAAAAATGAATTAATTTATCTGAACAACCCAATAAAAGCATCCACGTAGATTCTTATTTCAATATTGCCCACAAGGGGCTAAACTTAGAGGGGACAAACAAGGACAGACAAAGGGAATTACAAAGTCGATTACAATCTACCCCAGTGCATAACTGGTACTTAATTTATCAAGCCCGAAAGGCTGAAAGGCAAAGTCAACCTCGGCGGAATTTGAACTCAGAATGTAGCGGTAGACGAAATACTGCTAAGCATTTCGCCCGGTGTGCTAACATTTCTGCTAGCTCACCGCCTTTCATCCACATAGATTCTGTCTACAAAATTCTTCTGACACTAGGTTGTGGTAAAAGGTCTCTGCCCATGGTGTCACACAGTAGGATCAAACCTGGAACCACTTGAGTCACAAAACAATCTCTTTAACCTAACAGCCACACTTGCTTTCAAATATGTGTCAGTATTGTACTTTCTATAGCTGGATGAATAACCTAGGAAATATAAATACTTATGTAGTTTGCTGTACAAATTAACCGTGTGTAGCCAACCAATACATGGTTACTAACAACAGACATGTAAAAAAGCTCTTGGTTAAATCATTAGGATTTAGTTTCCTAACGTTAGTTGTATCTTTCCTTCCGCACCACTACACTATAAATAGAGTACCTTAGCTGGTTAGCACAAGAATTTATTACTAAATAACTAACTGAGCCAACAAAGGAACCTTGACATGGGCTTTATCTGCTAGAAATAGAAGCAAAATCTCCTTCAAATTACACCCGAAAGGACACTGAATATAGTTTTAGGTTCACTGGTTAAAAGAAGTTATGATGGTTATCAGTTGCAACATCTTAATCAGATGTCTGAGAGGTGAAGGTCAACTGGGGGGAAGCGGGGGGGGATCAAACAACAAGTAAAATACTTGCCTCAGTTATGTACTTTTATCTTTGATACATGAAATACAGGTAGAATTTTTGAATATTTTTGTGATATGGGAAGTAATCTACAAGAATGAAATATGATACATATAAGTATAGTAGTATAGAAGACAATAGCTGTCTCAGCAGCCCAGGAGAATTAAAACACTGCAAAAATCTGGTGCACTTTAGTGGAGAAAAAAAAATGTAATAGTAGGACACTGGATTTGCACCAGTGTTAATAAATTTAAAAATCTGTTCCTCTTTCCCCCAAATGGCAGCATGTTTAGTGATATGTGGTTCAATTTATATCAGTGGTTTTGTTGTTATTTAGCCCAAGGTTAGCTCTGAGACAGCAGACCTATGATCAAACATTTCTCAGTCATTAACTTATTTATTTATTTGTTATTTCAGACGGAGAGTATCTAGGACTTTATTATCCAATGCAACTTTGTTTTTTAAATTGAAGGTGTGGTTTGAGGAAGACTTTACTACTGTTTCTAGCCACATGCATGTTCCTTTCTTGGTGTAGTAGATTTCTTATTCTAAAGAGTAATGATGTGTCTTATAAATTTGCAGTTCAAACTCTGTTGGGATAGGATTTCCTTCCATGATGGAAACTCATGCAATTCACTAAAATTAACATCATTTGCATACGGAATTAACCAATCAATTTTACATATGATTTGATGCTAAAAGACTAAGTGCTCTGAACAACTCTATAAATAACCAAATTAGGCAAATATTATACATGTTAATATGTGGAATCAACAGTACATGTAGAAAAATGTGTATGTGTATACACACACACGACTCTACACAGTATAATTCAGTAAGTGTCTAGATGAATATTTAGAAATGGGGTCAGCACTAATGTGCTTTATAGGACCAACCAGAGAGCAGAGATTTTTGCAGTTGAGTACATATCAAGCCACTACTTCTACACATTGAGAGATCAGAGCCTTGGTACTATAGACACCTGATTAGAATGTCACAATAAAGAATCACAACATGAATTCTTCAAGTCATGTTAACCATCAGGAGTCCTAGGGGTAATCCAAGAATGAGATGGCTGGATGATTCAGTTGGTCATGCTTGAGAATCTCAGCTGGAAATAGTAATGATGGTTGCTTCTGACAAGACCCTATGGAAGGACTGCCTGAAGACTCTACCCCCATGACCTTCCCAGTAGGCATAGAAGATGGATGGATGATGGAGTATATGTCGGTTGAGACCTGTTGGAAAAATAGTTGCAAGTAGAGAAAGAATTGCAGAAGAAAACAGTTTTGAAGAGAAAGTGTTTAGTGTGAGTTTAATAAGGGAGTTATATAAAAAAAAAAAATTTATTTATAATTTGCTGTTTCAGTGAAGCAGAAATAATTGTAGCCGTTTAGATTTTAGACACTTTTATGATGAGCCATTTAATTATTTCTAATCAAATGTTTTCTAATAATTACAGGTATGAACTACACACGATGGGGCTCAAGAATAACTACAATACTACCCAAAGCTACAACTTAATATCTTATCACTGTCACTCATTATTTACTATAGCTGAAATGGAAATATTCTTTAAAGCACCAAATTACACGGCAAAAATATTGATATGCTGGTTAATAGCTAGCTATAAATAAAATGACTCTTGATAGCTGCTAAACAATTGCGCTATTTCTCTCCAGCATTTAAGATCACAATCTTGTCACCAGAACAGAACCAAGAAGCCAACAAGAAATATCAAAGGAGACCAACCTTAGATGAAAAGACATCAGCATGTCAAATGTAGAATGTTAAACTGAGAAAGATGAGAAGTTATTCTGCTGCATTGCTAAAGTTGCTAGCCACAGACTAAGCCAGCAAAACTATTGCGTGCATGAACATATATATATAGAGGAAAGAAGAGAGGCAGTTTTTAACCCTTTCGTTACCAACCCAGCTGAAACCTGCTCTGGCTCCTTAGTATAAATGTCTTGTTTTCATAAGTTCTGAATTCAAATCTTTCACCAAATCTTAGTCGTAATTTATGTTCCGAACACTAGCTTAATGATAACGATGTTATTTTACTAAATTCTTTGTTATATTTAAAATGATTGAAAGAAACACAGAGCATCTCAAAATAAATACGGTAACGAAAGGGTTAAGAGTGTCGGTGAACATAGCAGAATAAATATAATATATATAACTAGATTTGTGTAATCATTATACACTCGTATCATCTCCAATGACCAAAATCATTTCTTTCGTCTGATTATATATCTTCAATGACAGTTCAGCTAAAACATAAACAACATGCAAATATAATGACATAGTGTTAGTCTCTCTTATTATCTATGATATGTTTCAGCTCTTTAGATTTGATCAGTCATACAGCTGGTGGTCTGTGTCAGCAAATTTTAAGCAGTTTTTACATAACCCTTTCAATACCAACCCGGCTGAAACCAGCTCTGGCTCTGAGTACAAATGTCTTGTTTTCATAAGTTTTGAATTCAAATCTTCCTCCAAACCTTAGTCACAATTTATGTTCCTAACACTAGCTTAATGATAACCAAGTCATTTTACTAAATTCTTTATTACATTTAAAGTAATAGAAAGAAACAGAGAGCATCTCAACAGAAATACAGTAACGAAAGGGTTAAGCATTATATATCCACATATACAAAGCAATATATTTTGTGGTTTTCATTTTGATTATACATTTTATTCCTGAAATATTTCAGTGTCAGAAAAAATAAACTAAAAAACCTTCTGCGATATGCTCTTATGGGCATAGGTACACACAATATGAGTATACTTATAGCTATGATAGAAAAATTTAGCTTAAGCATATTGATTAAAACTCTTCATAAAACATCAGTCTAGCTTAGACAACAGAAATGACTTATGCTATCCCAAATATGGCAATGCAGCTACAATTAGAACAACTTGTAAGATTTACTTCTTGTATAATACTCACAACCATGATATTTAGGTTTGAAAATCTAGAAGAAAAGGGTGTAATAGACACAAATAAATACAGTATTTCTTATGTAAATATATGAATTTGTGAAAAGGAAGTAAAAATATCACCTGTATAATAGTTAGAGAAAAGATCAATAACTATACTGGTAAATTTAGTATAGAATTTTAATTTAACTCTTCTGATATGAATCTGCTCAATACCACCCTGGTTCTATGAAATAAGCTTCCGATTTTAAACAGAATTAAAAGAAAAATTTCCACCAAAATTTTATTCCAGACACCAGCTTAATAAGGACAAAGTGATTTTACTAAGTTTTACATTATTTTCAAACTTAATTGAAACGAAGATAGTGTATTTCGCCAGAAATATGGTAACAAAAGAGTTGTGATTGAGTTTCAATTTCAGATAGTCAAAGCTCAGATTTGAAAGTAAAACTGTCTTAGATTTTTATGTATTCTCAAGAGACCTAGCTTTATATATTTTAAATTTACTCTTAAGTGGTCTCTGTCTGCACATATAGCATAGACACAATTATGATGTTGATCTAGAGGTCAGATAAAAGTGATGGCTACTTCCGCTTCAGCAAATAATTGCTTCTAATATAATAATTGTTTCAAGATTTCTATGAACCAATGTGGAACCCTATATATGGCTGGTCAACCAGTTAGAAATAGCAGCCAAACTGCCTTCAAATCATACCTATAGTCTTAAAGAGAAGGCATTAGATAATGTAGTCTTAAATACATGCTAGACAATGCAGAATGTTCATGAATTGAATCCCTTTATATATCTGTTCAATCAGGCTGACCTGAAGCTAAACAAGAGCATTAGGATTTCTAAAGACAGAGAGTATAACCAATTTAACAGGAACTTTATTCTATTAAACCTATATGGATGAAAGGTAAGACTGACATTGTTGAATTTTGAATTAGAAATGGATGTCTTCAAATACTGTTAGTTTGTCTGTCAGCTACTTTCCTTTCAGTCATATTGTAGTCTCAATAATTTATTGAAGGCAAAAAAGTCATTCTGACTCTCAACTCATTCTTTCAACAAGAAATGTCATAAAAGTACAAAGAACTAAAAAAAAATAATAATTCAGCAGGTAGGGTCAGATGTGATGGGAAGAAGGCAATTTCATTGAGGCATAAATAGAAAGGACCTGTATCTGATGGCTAAAACATATTGGTGTGTGTGTGTGTGTGTGAGAGAGAGAGACAGAGAGATGGGGGGGGACTATTATATATTTCTTTACTACCCACAAGGGGCTAAACATAGAGGGGACAAACAAGGACAGACAAAGGGATTAAGTCGATTACATTGACCCAGTGCGAAACTGGTACTTTATTTATCGACCCCGAGAGGATGAAAGGCAAAGTCGACCTCGGCGGAATTTGAACTCAGAACGTAACGACAGACGAAATACCGCTAAGCATTTTGTCCTGCGTGCTAACATATCTGCCAGCTCACCGGGGGGGGGGGGGCTATTATAGCCATTAAAATAGGGTTATTCTTAGGAAAATATTCCCTCCTCTAAAACACTCCAAAAACATAACACCAGAAATTTGAAGGGAAGCAGCTGTTAGTTTTATTGATCCCTAGTATTTAATTGGTACTTAATTTTGTGGATTCTAGAAAGATGAAATGCAAAGTTGACCTCAGTGAAATTTGAACCCTTGAATGTAATGGACCATAATTAAACACTAGAATGTATTTTGTCCAACACTACTGCTTCCACCGATCCACAACTTCATGAAATATTGAGCTGCAACTTCGATCAGTTTCTTTTTTTTTCTTCCTTCCTGTATTATTGGTATAACAACAAACACAATAACAGTGTATTAAAAATTATTTCACTGATACCAAAACTCAGACTAGTGAATTTTCAGTAATTTTTTGTGAGATTAACACACACACACACACACACACACAGCAGCAAGTTACCAGAGTTGCCAGAGCATTGCATAGAAAGCCTTGCAGTATTATTTATTCCAGTTGTGTATGCACTGAGTTCAAAACCTACTGAAGTCCCTTACCTTTCATACTTTATGGAACAGTAAATAAAGGTCCAGTACTGGGGTTAATTGTGCTCTCTTTCTCTCATTTACATTTTCAGTTATTTCTAATACAAGTTGCTTAAAGTTATAAATGGCCAAATCTGCCATGGTCAAGTTAGCTCTTCACATACACCATGCTAGCTAAAATATTACACACAGCTGTTGTAAAAGAGACATTCTTCTGTGATAAACACAGCAGCAGTCAGCATATTTGCAATTCAAATCTCCCAGAATGTATTAAGAATAAATATGCAAGTCACCATTTTGTATCTTGCTGTTCACTGTACATATGACAATTTATTATCAGTTGGCAGATATCAACAAAGTTCAGTGAACAGGTTTGTTCACTGAAGTTGTAAACAAGACTATCGGCTCTTGTTAGATCCATTGGTCCTGGTACTTATGGTTGACAAGACATATGTTGAAATATTGGTGTCCTAGAATCCCCTGTACAAATGATCTGAGCATGTTATGAACATACAGTTGTTATAAGACACTGTTCTCCTGTGACTAAGACAACAGCAGTTAGCATATTTGCATTCAAATCTACTGAAATATATTAATAAAACTGTAAATCATCATGTCAAATATTACAAGTATGAAGAAGAACGCAAGGAAAATACATCAACAGACTATATCTTGATTAATATGTTTCTCAGCTACCCACTCTATACGTAACATAGGATCTACCCAATCAAAAATGACTTCATAATATTTCAGAGTATGCAGGTATCATAGAGTGACGATCATAGACTGCATAGCCACGGGTTGCCCTTTGGCAAGGCACATCACCTGTTCAGCCACCCTGCCAGGGATAAAGCAAAGTTATGGGACTGCAGCATGGCTGATTGTGAAGAGGTGGTGGAAGAGCTCAACTGAGCCAACAGTGCTTCTGTTGACTCTGAGCAGAGCAATCCTACAAGATCAACAGTCAAGATCACCAAACACTATCAAGAGAGCAACTGCAATGCATCCCTAGGAATGGCATCCATGGTTGTGTAATCAGCTAATGAAAGATTCATTATGACTCAATCAAGCTCCCAATTCAAATTCATAATAATGAAACTGGATGGTGACAGAGAGTCATGGGAATCCTCGAAAGCAGAGGAAAAAAAATAATGATGCAAGGTCAACATCAGAGATCCTGACCAAATGGCCATCCCTTTTCCTTTACCATGCAGAACACGATGTACTGAGGATCACATCATCCAATGCAATCTTTTGAAGACCATACAGTACAGGCACTCAAGTCCACAAACATACACACACATTTTTTTATGTGTAAGGAAAACCAGGGCTACATTATCCAAAGTTTTCTTGAGAAATGAGGTAGATTAGGTTGCTATCTCTAGCAGGTCAAGAATGACTTTGATCATAGGCCTACTCACTTGGGTTTGAGAGTGGGCTGAATAACAACTTATTAGAAAATACAAACTGTTCGGCATCATAGTTTGTTTAACACACACACACACGCACACACTGCAGCAAGTTAGCAGTTCTCAGAGCATTGCATAGAAATCCTTGCAGTATTTATTCCAGTTGTCAATGCACTGAGTTCAAAACCTACTGAAGTCAATCTTACCTTTCATACTCTCATGAACAGTAAATAAACGCCCAGTACTAGGGTTAATTCTACTCTCATTTACATCTTCAGTTATTTCTAATTCTCTTTTTCTCCCAAGAAAGAATTGGCTGAGGTCAGACTTGGAGAATGATGTGCTTTGTTAGATTTAAAATACCCCAGACATGTTGTATACCCTGCCGGCATACCCTGAGGGGCTGAAAGCCTCAGGAAAGGGAATGTAATATATATAAGATATAAATTGAAGACAGTTCTACTGCTACTGCTACTAGGTCAAGGATGTCTCTCACCAGAGGTCTGCGGGTTTGATATTAGATCAAACAACAAACTATCAGAAGCTAAAATTGCTTCAAAATATAACAATAGTCTGTGTTTCTCCACCCCCCTCACCACTAATTGTCTTTTACTTTATCTCTTTGTGCATGTATGTCTGTGTGTATGGACAGTTAATGAGCTCTCTCATTTCTTTCACACCCTCACACTCACTATACATACATATGCATAGATGTGAATTCAGTATTGGATGTAACACATTTCCATGTCTAACTAGATGGATAAAAATCATGAAACTGCTCTATGAATCTTTAATGAAAGTTAAAAATTCAGAGCTACAACAATAGAATAGAATCTAATTAACTCAGAAATCTCACAGAAAAATTTTAAAAGTATATGAAAAATTACCTTACTGTAGTATCACTCCCTCCTCCCCCTCTGGGTGGCTTCCTCTGTGAATATTCATTTACATGTTATACACACTGTTCACAAACTGGCAGCTTGTGAACATAACATATTTCCTCTTTCCTCTAAGGGATGCCAATGAGTACCAGTCTTAGTTAAGTGATACTTTTATCATTAGTGTTAAGATCTCATCCTTAAATGCTGTGAGTGTGGGTGTATATATATATTTTATATATCTTACCCTGAAGGTATCTCCCAACACATCACCACCAACTCTTTCTCCCTGTTTAGTTTTTCTCTCTAACTCTCTCCTTTCCTTACAAACTGGGGTAGCCATGTATCTCAACAGCAAAACACCTATCTCTCGCCCTCATCAACTGGCACAAAGCCACCTCCCTCAATACTACTACTACGCACTCCCAGCCAAGGAGTCTTCATATTGTAAGTTACTAGGTGATCCTGCCAGTGATGGTGCCATGTAAAAACCACTTAGTACACTCTGTGAAATGGTTAGCATTAGGAAGGGCATCCACTATAGAGCATGGTGCAATCCTCTGGCTTACCAGATCTTGTTAAACCATACTACCCATACCAGCAAGGAGAACAGATGTTAAATGATGATAATGATAGACATATGCTACCTCTATTGGATACCATCAAACAAGAACCAGCTACATTAATATTGGCCGCTACCTGAATACAAGCAAATATTACCTCCTCTACAACTTGACAAGTATGTTTGCATGTATGTTACTTACTCCTCTTCTGCTTTGCCCAATGGAAAGGGCTATACTATCACATGCCCTACAATATTTTAACTTGTGATTTTAACTATATCTCTTTTTGTATTTGTTTCTTGATAAGATCCTTGCTCCCCTTCTAGAGATTCATACAAAACAAATGAAATCCAGTTTTTACTCTTTTTCCTATTTTCATACTGAAAGAATCTTCAGCAATATAATAAAGATATGTAGGTCAGTGAAGGCAACCAATTAGCAGAGTAGTAACTGAATGAGATTCTGCTGGGAACAGCTGAATTCTGGAAGCTAACACAGTATAGAGAAAATACTTTTGTCTTGAAAGACAAGCTTATTAGTGCTGGTAGCACAATAAAACACACCCCAACCATACAGTTAAGCAGCTAGTGATGAGAAAGGCATCTGCCAAAAAAGCCATGTTAAAACCATGACATTCACAAAGACAAGGAAAACCCTAACTGCATATAAAGTACAAACACTAACCAGGTTAGTTTTGGATATTATAGCAAGATGGAAACATTTTGGCATTTGTGAGAACTTGTTGATTGTCATTAAATCATTGCACCATCAACTCTCTTCTTTTCAAATGTAGAAAAATCAATGACAAAATCCATTTAACCCTCCCACTGCTGGAAACCACTTTCCCTGTCAAGTGCAAAACTTCAGGGCTACCGGCTCTCGATATAAACCTGCTAAAAGTTGGGTAAAATAAAGAGGTTGTAGAAATGTGAAAGTGAAGGTAAATAAATGTATGTTGGTTTAAGAGGTAAGATGGAGAAGAACTCCTTAAGGCACTGGTGCACAGGTAGAAATGCTTCTGAGTGTGTAACAGCACTGGGATGGGTAACAACAATAGAGTGGGTGGAGTAAGCATATTGTTGGAAGAGAAATGGATGAAGTAATTAAGGTAGAGTATGTTAAGTGACAATGAACTGAATGCCATTCACATTCTCATTGTTCTGTGACCTGACAATCAGAGAAGAGAAGTTTTCTGGATAACACTGTGTCAGTATAAATAATAAAATAAGTGTGTACAGAACAACAATGACATCAAGAAGAAAGAGGCTTGGAAATGTTAGTACAAGAGGTTGCTGAATGAGGAGAAGGCATGGCAAAAATGAGGGACTACCTAAAGGAAACTCCTCAGTAAAGACATTAATTATAGAAGTTGACAGCTCTATGGTTGCAAAAGTTTTCATTGACCTTTAGATTACTGAACATGGTACCTTGTGAAGGGTAGCATTCTCTAGATAAAATGCTCAGTGTGGTGGATTGCTCTTAGCTAAGAACTTACTAAGAAAAGGTCATATACTACACTTTAGACCATATCTCATTTAATCAATCTTCCTAATCAGTTGTGTTATAACTTTTTCTATTACTTTCATAACTTGGTTCATCAGGTTGATTGTTGTAGAGTTGCTCCTTTCTAGAGTATCTTTGTTCTTGTAGCTGTTGATGACACTGCTATGCTAGTCATAGGCCATGATACCTCCTAGTACACTTCATCTGGCTATGCACATGACTAGTGTATGCCCTACTTCACAGGATATTTTCTGCATCTCAGTGACGACCCCTGATGATTCAGCTGCTTTACCCACCTCCATTTCTTTAATTGCTTTTGCAACCATTTAGTTTAACCATATACAGAAGGGCAACATCAACAACAATCATTACATTTGGAACTTTATGATATTCATAACAAGCAAGCTAATGATGGAACCCCTATATGGTTGCTAAACTTGTTAGAAACAGTAGCTAAATCTCCCTCAAATCATACTTCTTGTCTAAAAAAAATCAAAATAAAGGACACATTGGAAACATGGTCCTAGTACACTGCCTAAAATAAAGGCAGAAAGATTACAGCTAGAATGACTGATCATTAATCTCTATATGCAGTACTCAGCCGAGGACAAACATCAACAAGGACATGACATTCATTATCTTACAATGAAATTCATTCCATAAAGAATTTTAATCCAAAGTATAATCAGTAACCCATGTGTACCAAGTTTAGAAAAGAAATGTACCCCAGACAGCTTGGGTAAAATGTCACTGAATGTCAAAAGTTCGTAATGAACAGATTTAATTGCCTTGTTCACATCTCAAAAGGCCAAATCATATCAACAGCACACCAAGACAAGATAGTTAAAGCCAAAAGGCCTTTGGTCATAAGTCTATTTGACCAAGCCCAGCCTGGGGCAAAACAGCAACAAAAAGAGAAATCAATAAGAAGAATAAACGAAAAAAATCAATGAAGTGGATAGGTGAGAGTCAGAAATAAAGATAAACACAAACCAACAATGGGAAATGGTTGTGTATAAAGTTGTATAACAGTCTTTGACAAATGAATGATGGCTTATGTTGTACTGACATGGCTGAAAACATGTAAGAGAGAGCCTCTCAGCCAACTACGTATTCACCTGTTGCAATTTAAAACTTACAGTATGGATGAAATCAAAGTAAATACATAAACAGTAGATGCATATATCCATATAAATGACATATACACACATACATATATTATCAATCTAAGATTGCTTAGAATGTAACAAAGCATTCAGTGTAGGTGTCTGACTCGATATGTTAGTCAAGTTCCTTGCAGGCATTCTATGTTAACAAACTTTATTCCATGGAATCAAGTAAATTCTTATTGCAGGCTTTTTTTATGCTTCAATAGACACAATTAGAAATTCCAGCAGATAAAACAAACTCACAAGAAAAAAAAATCTCTCAGCTAACATTCTCCTCCAATTCTAATAGCAGTAATTTTGAGAATTAAAGATGTTAAACTGAGAAAGATGAAATGATACAACTCTCTCTCTGCCTCTGTTTGTGTGTGTTTATATGTATATATCAGTCTCTTTTACTCTTTTATTTGTTTCAGTCATTTGACTGCGGCCATGCTGGAGCACCGCCTTTTAGTCGAGCAAATCGACCCTGGGACTTATTCTTTGTAAGCCCAGTACTTATTCTATCGGTCTCTTTTTGCCGAACCGCTACGTGATGGGGATGTAAACACACCAGCATCGGTTGTCAAGCAATGCTAGGGGGACAAACACAGACACACACATATATATATATATATATATATATATATACGACAGGCTTCTTTCAGTTTCCGTCTACCAAATCCACTCACAAGGCATTGGTCGGCCCGGGGCTATAGCAGAAGACACTTGCCCAAGATGCCACGCAGTGGGACTGAACCCGGAACCATGTGGTTGGTTAGCAAGCTACTTACCACACAGCCACTCCTGCGCCTATCATGTATGTTTTATCTCTATCTTGACAAATACTTATCTATGTATATACACAGTTGGTATGATGTACAAGTCACCACCAAAACACCAGTAAGTTAAATTGTGACATGCCTTAACATCACATCTACTCTTACAAACCTTAAACAATTTTGACTTAGGGTGTGAAGCACATGCGTGCACACACAAACACACACACACACGCACATACCATAAGCTAGGCTTGTTATTGACAGTGCTTTCAAACTGAAAGACTACAAGTGTAATATTGCTTTTGAACAAATATGGGATACAAACACGGTTGGATGAGCTGAATTAGTGATCTTCTGCAGTCAATTTGTAGGGATCTGCTCATTGTGGATTTCAATCAAAAGCAGTTCAACTTTTCTGTTCATTCCTCCAAAGTTTAAGAAGATGTATTTGTGTAAACAAGTAAGAGTACATATTTGTGTAAATGTTTATATGCAGGTGTATATTGGAGGGGTATACATACAGGTGCATACTAGAGTAAATATATGCTTGTGTGTGTATATGTGTATATATATATGTGGATTGGTTAAAATAAATGGGTCTATTAGTATAAATGTTTATACTTTACAGCAGTGCTTCTCAAACTATCTGATGTGGTGTACCGGCAGTCCCCCCCCCCACCAATGTGCCAGGAACTGGTAATATTTCTTAGCAATATTAATTTATACTGGAAACAATATATACAATGAATATAATAGAAGTTGACAATTTTTTTATCTTATATTTATTTTGTAAACAAACAATACAATATTACATAAGCATTTTATAATGTTACTTTCTTTTCTGGAAACTTGCTGTGTACCGGTAGCTGATGGCTTGTGGACCAGCACCGGTCCGCAGACCAACACTATCTAATTCAGTGTCTGAAGGTTGGATGACATTCAGTTAAAGCTAGTATTGTCTTCCACTCCATAGTGAGATTCATAACATATATATAAAAGTGAGATTGTGTGCTGTCTGTCTCCTACGATTTAGATTCCTAACTACTCCCACATTTTGCGGTGCAGTTTAACCAAAACCGGGTATCTTATAGTCGTGATTCATATCGAGCCCTTCTGGGTATTAGCGCGCGTCTACGATGAGTCTACGATTTAAAAAAAATTTACCATAAATTTTTCCCATTTTTAATGCATTTTTGGCATATATAAGGGAAGTAACTCTCTAAAAATTTATTATTAAATCTCAGAACGTAAAAAGCTACAGTAACACCCCCCCACCTTTGTGGTTAACCATATTGAGATGGCTATTATACTTTACATCTCTAAAAATGCTTATATAGTTATTTCCCTTACAAACCCGAGCAACGTCGGGCGATACTGCTAGTAACATATATACCAGTTATAAAATGAGGTACAATTTCTGAGCAGATCATTTTAATCTACACTACCTCAGTTTATTCCATGGCTATCAGGAGGTATTTAACAGATAAGAGTGGGGAACATTAGTTTCAAGAGTCTGGCATTTTATCCAAGAGAAGATATGTCTTATTTACTCAATGCTATGAAAGTGCAGTTAAGTAGCAATCCTTAAAAGCTCCTTAACAGCCTCAGAATCCACAGCGTTAACATCGGGTTTTAGATGTGTTAACACTTATATTATAATTAGTAATACAGTAATGAATGTATATTTAGAACTGCCAAGTTAAGTGTGTAATCTAATGCACCAACAAAAAATAGTAATTGCAATTAGAGCAATCATCATCAGCATTTTAGTTCTGCTTTCCCAGGCTAGCATGGGTTGGATGGGTTGTTTTTTTCTTTTCTTTTTTTGTGAGGCAGTGTTTCATGAATGGACGCCCACCTTGTCATGAGTCCTTTTATTTGACTTTACAACATGCAGGGAGAGAATGCACCTATTTCTGAAACTGGGATACACACAGAAATTCTAACTAGAGCAACATACTATCAATACACACACCTACCAATACAGTACAACAGCTCTTTTATCTTTTTACTTGTTTCAGTCATTATACAGTGACCATGCTAGGTACCACTTAGAGTTTTAGTCAAATGAATGGACCCAAACCTAGTATTTAATCTATCGGTCTCTTCAGAAGTGATGGGGAAACACACACACGAGAGGCTTCTTTCATCTTGTCTACCAAATCCACTCACAAGGTTTTGGTGAGCAGAGAACAGTATAGTAGACGGTACTTGCCCAAGGTGCCATGCAGTGGGACTGAACCTGGAACCATGTGGTTGGGAAGTAAACTTCTTACCAGACAGCAACCTGCATACTTAATGCACCTGTCAGTATCGTTCCACAGAAAACCTGCAACTATGAGTGCATTTCCCCACTGTGCATTTGTTAGTACAGTGCCATGTGTGTGTGTGTGTGTTAGTGCCATGTCCCATTATGTACATCTGTTGGCATAATACCACTCAGAGCCATGCTATGTGTTAATACAGTTCTCCACTATGTGGAAGGTGTCTGTATAGTAATGCAGATAGCCTAAAACTAAAGTACCCTGTCATCAACCAACAGACTTGGTAGTAGTATAATACACTCATCAACAGATTCAGCCGTTAACATTTACTGCATCCCTCTTCTACCATAGACAGTAGCTGTATTAAATATTTCTCAAACAGAAGAATCAATGTCTATAATAATGCAGAACATGCAATAACAATCTCTACAAAATGCTATGGCATAAAAAAGTCACAGATGTTATTATTCTGTTTGAAATTCTATATGGATGTTCCAGACAATCACTTCACACCTTTACATCAGATTCATTTTTCTATAAACACTCTAGGTTTTGGTTCTCATAGACAATAATAATCAATCCAATTAACTGAAGTGATGGTTAAATAGGGATTTGAATTTCAATAGGAGAGGAAAGAGAGAGAGAGAGAGAGACTGAACGGCTTCATACACATAGACCCAGTTTGTATGTAATTATTTGCTTTGTTTTGATCATGATGTACTTTAGTAGCAAATAAAAAGAAAAAAAGGAGCATTGATTTTTTTCTTTTTTATTAAGAAGACAACAGCAAAGCTGCTACTTATTACAAACAAAGAAGTCTTTGAAAAAAAAAAGGGGGGAGGGGAATAAAAGAAAAAGTGGTATAGCAGATCAACTGGAATTAATAAGAAACCAGTTTACTAATGCTTTGATATGTTTTCTTTAGGGAGTCACATGTGTAAGGAGTAAAAACAACTAATGTCCCCCACAGAACTATTGTAATTAAATTCATGTGTGCATACTCACTCTCTTTTTACTCTTTTACTTGTTTCAGTCATTTGACTGTGGCCATGCTAGAGCACCGCCTTTAGTCGAGCAAATCGACCCCGGGACTTATTCTTTGTAAGCCCAGTACTTATTCTATCGGTCTCTTTTTGCTGAACCGCTAAGTGACGGGGACGTAAACACACCAGCATCGGTTGTCAAGCAATGCTAGGGGGACAAACACAGACACACAAATTCTATCGGTCCCTTTTGCCGAACCGCTAAGTGACGGGGACGTAAACACACCACCATCGGTTGTCAAGCATGTGGATGTTCTGCTATTCTTTTACTAGGCATTGGTTGAATATATCCGAAGGCATTAAGAGAATATAGCAATACCATTAACAATTTCAGTCTGTAGTTTATTTTATTATTCTGTGTCAACCTTTTAGCACTAAACCAGTCACATTTGGCCACAAAATTCTACCAGTTTTATGTTCAAGCCAACCAGATCTAGCCTCTCACACCTACCCTACAATGTCATTCTAAAAGTAAACAATCACATCATTGAAATCTTGAAGCTACAGGATAATGCTTGATTAATTCCAAACAATGTGAATAAATAAGCATTACATTTCACAAGAAGAATCTAAATGCTAAAGGTTAAACCACTAAGCCATTGGGACAAAGAGTAGGACGTAAGCAAAAACATGACAGAAGTATATTCATAGATGACAGATTTTTACTGTTTCCATTCAGAAATATAGATTAATGTGAAGCTACAGTACAACGAGTACAAGACACTTTCTCAAGTTGCTATGTAGTGAGATCAATCCTGGAACAGGTTAGCTGTGAAACAAATTTCACAAATACACAGCTAATTTTTTTTGAGTTGCCAAAAACACTGAAACTTGCTTACAGTGGTTATGAAAATTTTAATTACACTAATTGCAAAGTCCCAAATAATTTTTGAGATAGGTGCAGGTGTGGCTGTGTTGTAAGAAGTTTGGTGCTCAGCCACATGGTTCCATATTCAGTCCCATTGCATGACACCTTGGACAAGTGTCTTCTACTACAGCCTCACACCAACCAGTCTTTTTAAGTGGATTCGGTAGGGAGAAACTGAAAGAAACCCATCATGTACTCATGTACGTATATATATATATATACATGAGTGTGTGTGCACACCTTTATGTCTATGTTTCTCCCCTCCCCCACCATCTGATAACTGGTGTCAGTGTGTTTACATTCCCATAAGCTGGTCACCTGCATCAGGCTCCAATTGTGTTTTGAGAAGGTTTCTATGGCTGGATACCCTTCCTAATGCCAATCATTTACTAGATACTTTTTATGTGGCATATATATATATATATATATATATTATATATATATATATATATATATATATACACATATATATATAGGGAGAGTTTACGAAAAAAACAAAAGACGAAGACAGGTGGTGTACAAAACAAACAGATGTATAAGGATAATGCTCTTCTACAGAAAAAGTCTTTTATGTTTCGAGCCTACACTCTTCTACAGAAAGGGACACAGAAAAAAAAAACAAGGAGAGAAAAAAATGTGTGTAGTGGCTAACGATCTATCATTACACACACACACACACATATATATATACACACCACACACAAATATATATACACACATATATGTATGTTTTCCCCCACCCCATTGTTTGACAGCCGATGTCAATGTGACATTGACATACCTGTGTTAAGGAAGTGAGGGGGCAGAATCATTAGCATGCTGGACAAAATGCTAAGTAGCATTTCTTCTGCCTTTTATGTTTTGTATTCAAATTCTGCTGAGGTGGGCAATGCCTTTCATCCTTTCAGTAATTAGTACTAATTTGGCACTGGAATTGATGAAATAGACTAGCCACCTCCCTGAAAATTTCAGGCCTTGTGCCTACACTAGAAAGGATATATATATATATATATATATAGTAATAAGAAACACAGAAAACATAATTAGTATTTTTAAGCATTGCATAACATGTATTTCTTTAAACCAGTTGCTATTATCCAATTGGGTTATGTATAAACATTGATCAGCTTAAAAACCACCAATTACATTTTCTGTGTTTATTATTACTATAACATGGTTCAGATTACACACATTACCCTCTCTGGAGATATGATGGTTATCAAACCACATCGAGTACAGGTGTGGAGTGTGAAATTTACCAATCCCAAACCTTTTGGTAATATGTTGCCTCTTCCTGTGCACATTTTAAAGTATATACACACACACACACACATAATGTTTGGATGACCTGTGATCAAATCTTAGTGATGTGGTCTGGGAACATCAGGTGTTTGGAGTCTTTCAACATGAAGCATCCTCAGCCGAACAACCCAGCAAGATAACTATTTATTCAAATTCTTATTAATTTGCAGAACCATCAAATCCTTAGCAAACAATAAGGACACATGCAACTACATTAACTATTCATTGTGAGAAACAAATTTAACCAACACCAAGTGTGGCAGTTCTTTTTTCCCTCTTTCTTTTAAATAAAGGAATATTAAATCCCTAAATCTCTATGGATAGAGATCTCATAAAATAGTTAGAGAAAAAGAAAACATCTGTACATGAGGAAAAGAGATGAAAATGAGGTGGAGTTCAATTGTCACTATCAGAACTCTATTGGCCACAACTTGGTAGCAGCTGCATGGAATACAATAGAACGAATGGCAGTCATTCTTAATAACCAGCTCCTTCTATTTATTAGAAATAAAGCAATAAGAATCAGTCAGAAATAAAATATCAATCTAGAATAGATTCAAAGAATATATTTCTAACATTAAAATAGGATACAGAAAAAAACGCTAAGTCTTTAATATATCACAGCTTCATTGCTTCATTTGCTTCATTGACAATGTACTGCAGCTTTGGACTTTCACATGTATTGGGGAGCACAGATGGAGATAAGGTTCCTTAGTATTAACCACTCAAATACAAAGTGGTACTAGAGATAATTGTTATTAGTTGACTGAAACAAGCAACACTTTGCTTTTGATTTAATACTATTGTTCAGCTGAAATACGTTGCATTCATTTCAATTCACTTTCAAACTAATGAGGAAGCATTTAGGGAAAAAGCTCCAAAGATGGAAGTAGAGCCTAAAATGAACATACCAAGAAGGTAAATCTAGCAAAGCCAAGTCTTAGATGGCATTATAGAGTGCAAAATTCTTCTACCATGTGGGATGTGGTTTTGTTCAACATGCAGAAAAGGTGAAGGTAGAAAATACTGTATTGAGTACTTAATATAAACAGTAGCTGCACAAGAGATACAGTTGAATCATAGACAAGCTGACTAAGAATAAGGGCTTCATGTGCACAAGAATAGTTAATACATTCTTTCAAATGTCTTGAAGACTTCCAAGTAGTAAATTGGTAACTTCTGTAACACAGTTGGCCTAATAAATAGGGGAAAGTGGGAGTTCCAAAAGTAAAGTAGTAAGAGTAAGAAAGCAGTAGAAAAACTTCAAGAAGCTGTCACCTCTACTGGTAATATAGGGATTCACTTGTAGAATGTACAATGCCGTTATATGAAGTGTAATATTGCATGATAATGAGTCATGGGCCTTGGATACAGTTGAGTGAAGACGGGAAAGAAATGAGGTGAGCACAAAATCACCAAGGAAAAAAATGATCTGAGAGAAAAAAACTGTGTATAATATGAATCAGCTGTAACATGCAAGAAGGAGAATGAGTTTTACTATGGACATGTGTATACGAAGGGTGACAGATGGATAAAGGGGGGGGGGGGGGGCAAGCCATCCAAATGGAAAGAATCTGTGAAAGAGAGAAATGAAAGAAGACTTAAGAGAAATGCTTTTAAAGCTGAGCCTCACAAAAGAGATGACAAAAGACAACAATAGGTAAGATGCTGTGCTGGGGGGGGGAGGCCTATTCAACTCATATATGATGATGAGGATGATGATGATGATGATCATCATCTAAATAGTAGCTGCATTTTGAAGCATCAAGTAATGTCACATGATCATCTCATTTGTGTGAGACAACAATAAATTTCATGACCCTGTTTCACTGTAAAGCAAAGTAGGTAGTAGTAGATACAACAACCGTGGCAGCCTCCCACACAGTCACTCTCTCAATTCTTACAGCTTTAATTGAAACTTCTGCTTTATTAATCTTTCCATTTATCAATTGCAACCACTTCAATGACCTTGACTCCAATAACAACATCAAATTTACTTACTTATTTTTTAGATGTGATATCCATTTAATCTCCTCTTACATCTTCCATTCACTTTTTGTATGCATCTCTGAAAATGGAGAGACATTAACTTTGCAGTTATATATATGCACACACACACACACACATGCAAATGTGTGTGTGTGTGAGAGAGAAAGAGTATTTGTTTAAATCCATATAGTTATTTGTGTAAATACAAATAAATCTCTTGTTTCTACATATAAATTACAAAACACACATACAAGTTGTGGTGTGTTCATAAGATACCAATGTGTACAGTAAAACTTAAAACTGAAAGGACTCAAGACCTTTGGTAGACTAAATGTTTGATATGAAGAGTTACAATTGCAGCTTACAACATATTGTTACCCAGACTATCATGACATTCACTATCATCAATATTTTACCTCCACAGGGCAGCAAGCTGGCAGAATCATTAACATGCCCCCCAGGGGGGGGGCGTGCTTAGCCTCCTGGCTTTACATTCTGAGTCCAAATTCTGAAAGACTTCACCTTTCATCCTTTTGGAGTCAGTAAAATAAGTAGCAGTTGAACACTGGGGTTCATGTAATCGACTTACGCCCCACCCCGAAATTTGAAACCAATATTTTACAACCACTCCTCCAGGATGACATGAGTTGGTCAAGGAGTATGTTTTATGAGGAGATGCCCTTCCTGACTTCATCCCTTTAAGTAGCCTCCTACAACACATTGATATGGTGTACCTATTCTGAGATGCTGAGATGCTAACTGCCAAGTGATAGGCTGTTTCTGTTAGAATGAAATGGCATTTCTGATTAGTTGTGACTACAAGACAGCAATTCAATTGGCTTCTGGTTTATCACTTATGTTTACATACAACAAATGTACACATGAAAGCACACACACACACACACACACACACACACACATGCACGCACACACATAGACCCATATGCCTGCATCTGTATATGGATAACAAGAAGTCATATACACTTGTTTAAAAAAAAAGTTAGCTATGGGCAAGTACGAAATATAACCTGGTTATAAACACATTTATAACTGTGTAGACACATAATCTGAGGTTATATATACATAACTATATATGTAAGTCAATATAATTATATACATGTACATATATTCTTTATCATCATCATCATTTAACGTCCGCTTTCCATGCTAGCATGGGTTGGACGGTTCAACTGGGGTCTGTGAAGCCAGAAGGCTGCTTCAGGCCCAGTCTGATCTGGCAGTGTTTCTACGGCTGGATGCCCTTCCTAACGCCAACCACTCCGTGAGTGTAGTGGGTGCTTTTTACGTGCCACCCGCACAGGGGCCAGGCGAGGCTGGCAACGGCCACGAACGGATGGTGCTTTTTACGTTATATATATATATATATAGCTGTGTGGTATGGCTGTGTGGTAAGTAGCTTGCTAACCAACCACATGGTTCCGGGTTCAGTCCCACTGCGTGACATCTTGGGCAAGTGTCTTCTGCTATAGCCCCGGACCGACCAATGCCTTGTGAGTGGATTTGGTAGACGGAAACTGAAAGAAGCCTGTCGTATATATGTATATACATATAAGTGTGTGTGTATATGTTTGTGTGCCTGTGTTTGTCCCCCTAGCATTGCTTGACAACCGATGCTGGTGTGTCTACGTCCCCGTTACTTAGCGGTTCGGCAAAAGAGACTGATAGAATAAGTACTGGGCTTACAAAGAATAAGTCCCGGGGTCGATTTGCTCGACTAAAGGCGGTGCTCCAGCATGGCCGCAGCCAAATGACTGAAACAAGTAAAAGAGTAAAGAGTAAGAGTATATATACACACACACACAGATAAACAGAAACATATGCAAACCTATGTGCAAATATATGTGGGTATGTATGTGTGTGTATATAGAAAGATAGATATACATATACACACAAAGATGCACACATAGACATAGCAGCATACAAACACTCATAACACACATCTATACACTCACATGTTCACACTAGTTTTTTTTATGTTTTACTGGGTTGTTTTGGGGTTGTTTTTTTTTTTTTTAATCTTTCAGTATTTGTTTCCTGGTTCTAGTTCTGCAGAGATTTGAGAGGATAAATGTATTTTCATGGCAGCACTCAGAAATTAACTTTGATCTTGTGTTTAAGGGAGGTCAGTTGATTTGATGGAGATGAAGTACGTTTTATTGTTGGATGGGTCACACAAATTTGAGCAATGGGGATGTACTTATTGTTGAAGTGTTATATAGATCAGATGACATTACGGTTACTAATGCTATGACTGTTGAAAGGTGAACTTATAGTTTAAACAACAACTCTTGACGACTACTACTACTACTACTACTACAATTGGTAAAACTATGAGGCTCCAGAACTCCACTGTGTCTTAAAATAGCTAAAGTGAGTTGATGAATAATTGCCAGTTCTGGTAACTGGCAGTAATCTGCGAACTGGATGGGTTGACCCTAGACTGACCATTGGCTGGAGAGGCTCTTCCACCCACACTGTGTTTGTGATTTTGCCAAGTGAAGATTCATATGTCCAAATTCACATCCACCATGCTGTTACCCCATGATTTTGTTGTGACCATGGCTTGGTGATTTTAACTCCTCTGTACACACACTATTAGATGGCCATTGACACTACAAGTTCCTCCGCCCGTTGATGAGTTTCGGTTTTCATCCTGTAGGGTGTCTAAATCACTCTCCTCACCAAGTAATTTTGATGGAGTTGCTGGTTTAGTCACTGACAACTTGACTATGTGACAGGTTGTACTTGGTCACTAACCAGTAGCACTTGAGAGTGACCTAACTCTTGAAGTTACCCTCATATATTCCAATATATATTCTAAGGGTTTGTGTCATCTGGGACTGACACTAGCATTGAAAATTGCATAACTTTGCATAAATTGTCCAAGATACAGAGTGGAGGCGCAATGGCCCAGTGGTTAGGGCAGCGGACTCGCGGTCATAGCATCGCGGTTTCGATTCCCAGACCGGGCGTTGTGAGTGTTTATTGAGCGAAAACACCTAAAAGCTCCACGAGGCTCCGGCAGGGATGGTGGTGATCCCTGCTGTACTCTTTCACCACAACTTTCTCTCACTCTTACTTCCTGTTTCTGTTGTACCTGTATTTCAAGGGGCCGGCCTTGTCACTCTCTGTGTCACGCTGAATATCCCCGAGAACTACATTAAGGGTACACGTGTCTGCAAAGTTACACGTTAATTTCACGAGCAGGCTGTTCCGTTGATTCGGATCAACCGGAACCCTCGTCGTCGTAACCGACGGAGTGCTTCCATCCAATCCAAGATACAGAGCTTTAAAGGACAAAACTCTTTATCTTGGCAGTTGCTCTTATCTCCTGATATCAAGATTAGCAAAGTTATTCAAATAACTGTTCACAGTTCAGGTTGTTGGGCTTATTTATGTGGCTTTGGGTAGTTGTGAACTGTAATGATGTTCTGCATATTCATGTAATTATAACTATAAGCTTTGCTTGTTAAATAGTTTAGAATATTTGTGTTCAGTGAGAAATTATTTCCAGATCAGATTCAAGAAGCTCTTGGCAATATCAGAATTCACATTGAGGTTACATAAAGGATTAAGTAAGATTACATTATAGTGATGATTTTTGGCTTCATTAGCTGGGGATAGTTCAGGATTTGCGAGAAAACTTTTTCCTTAAACCAACCATTCTCCAGCACTTTAATGTGGTAGTTTGTCACTCCACTGACTGTTCCTTTGTCTGAGGACATGCTGGAGATTCCTCTATCAATGCTGGTGATAAAGTTCTAAAAAGTGTTTAAGTTGGTTGGAAGTTTTGCCAACAGCAATAAGATCTTCCTTTCATTTTCTGTATGTTTGTATTAATATGTGATGAACAAGGTAATACTAAGTCTATTATTATTATTGTTTGAAAAAGTGCCACACCCCAGCGGTTGAGGGAACCTGTGGAAGAGGTAGACCCAGGAAGACCTGGGATGAAGTGGTGAAGTACGACCTTCGAACTTTAGGCCTCACCAAGGAAATGACTAGTGACCGAGACCTTTGGAAATATGCTGTGCTTGAGAAGACCCGGCAAGCCAAATGAGACCATAACCTGTGGCCTATGCCAGAAGTGTAACCAGCCCACTTATGCGTACCTTTTCCTTCTTTGAACACTAAACTCTACTTGCGAACACCTGTTGAGGCAAGTGAAATCAAAATCAAAATCGATGACTAGCAGGGTGCAAAGAGCACCATACGAGTGTGATTGTTGACAGAGCGGTTAACTGGCTTCCGTGCCAGTGGCACATAAAAGGCACCATTCGAGTGTGATTGTTACCAGCGTCGCCTTACTGGCACTTGTGCCCATGCTAGTAGGGTGCCAAGAGCACCATCTGAGTGTGATCGTTGCCAGAGAGCACCATCCAAGCATGATCGTTGCCAGAGCGGCTAACTGGCTTCCATGCCGGTGGCACGTAAAAGGGCACCATACGAGCGTCGCCTTACTTGCACCTGTGCCGGTGGCATGTGTAAAAAGATTGAAATCATTATTATTATTACTATTCAGGTGGCAAGCTGGCAGAATGCTTAATGCAAAATGCTTAATGCTATTTCATCCATCATTATGTTCTGAGTACAAATTCCACTGAGGTCAACTTTGCCTACATTCTTTCAGGGTCAATAAATTAAGTACCAGTTGAATACTGGGGTCAATGTAATCAACTTACTCTCTCCCTCAAAATTTCAGGCCTCGTATCTTCAGTAGAAAGAATTATTATTATTATAATATCAGTAATAACAGTGGCATTAAGCCCCAGTTTCTCAAAGGGAATGATTATTTCATCTCGGCTGTGTCAATTATGTTAGACTGTCATCATGGTACAAGTCCATGTCTAATGTGTTAAATTAAGAATTAAACTTTCCAAGGCTAATCTCACCATAATGCAGACTGCTTCTCAGTCAAAGCAGGATACAGTGACACCAAGCGAGTCCTTAGTATTCTTGACCTATGCAGATTTCCTACTGAAATGCAAAGGCTTCCTGGTATCCATGATTATATTAATGCAACCATTATCAATACTACGTCACTGTGAATTCTGGAGCTTTGACAAGGATGGGGCTTGGAAATTGATGGGTAGGGATTTATATATATTTGTGGTTGAAATTATGGTTTAAGCACTCAATAACATTTTCATTTTTTTTTTTCTTGAATTTTCATAACCATTTTATTTTTTGAAATTTTGAGAAAATTTTTGCAAATTTGTGTTCTACAAACTAGAATTACTCTTTACTCTCTTTTACTTGTTTCAGTAATTTGACTGCGGCCATGCTGGAGCACCACCTTTAGTCGAGCAAATCGACCCCGGGACTTATTCTTTGTAAGCCCAGTACTTATTCTATCGGTCTCTTTTGCCAAACCGCTAAGTGACGGGGACGTAAACACACCAGCATCGGTTGTCAAGCAATGCTAGGGGGACAAACACAGACACACAAACACATATATATATATATACATATATACGACAGGCTTCTTTCAGTTTCCATCTACCAAATCCACTCACAAGGCATTGGTCAGCCCGGGGCTATAGCAGAAGACACTTGTCCAAGATGCCACGCAGTGGGACTGAACCCGGAACCATGTGGTTGGTTAGCAAGCTACTTACCACACAGCCACTCCTGCACCTTCAATTACACAAAAAGTTTGTGTGTGTGTGAATTAAGGGTGATTTAACTATTGTTTTTAGCACATCTCATGACCACCTACACAGTCTTCGTTTCTTTGTCACTCTGAGATATTGATGTTTTCATATTTTTCTCCTCATAATGGAATGATGAGGCACCCAAAGATGATCCGTTGCTTGGATTTAAGTAAAAAATTTGAACTGTCTTTATTTTAAACTGATTTAAAAACAGAAATTCAAAAATGAGTAGAACTCTTAGGATTTATGAGGTGGGGAGGGGGTTAAAAAATTGTTTCAAAAGTTCTCTTTTTCATAATCGTATGAATTCTCTTGTGTAGAACACAAATTCACAAAAGTTTTCTGAAAATTCCCAAAATAAAAAAATTATGAGAGGTTATATGGGGTGGTTAAACCAGAATTCTGCCCATTTATGTAAGTGTGTCAGTGTGTGTGTGTGTGTGTGTGTGTGTGTGTGTGTGTGTGTGTATATATATATTTTCAGGTCCAGAGGTCTGAGAGTTTGTATCATTGCAAATTTGTCAGTGTGTGTTCGTGCATAGATTGAGTTCGATGCCAAGCAAAGGACATGTAAGCATTAAATTACTCTCCTAAGCTTACTTTGTTTATTTAGTCTATGACAGATAAATTGTTTATGCATGTACGTATATGTATATACTTGAAGGGCTGACAGCTATATTTAATAATTTCTGTCAGCTAACATATTTCTTTTTAATGTTAAAGGCATATGCCAATGTATAAACACCTAAGGAAGATGAACTGGGAGGAAACAAAATGTCATAGAGAAACTGCTGAAGAATGTCAAAGGATCAGGACATGAAACACTTAGGAACAGAATGCTGCAAGCTGCAAGTCAATCATATATATATATATAAACATTCAACATGTTTTCCCTGCTGGCATGGGTTGGACAGCTTGACAGGAACTGGCAAGGCCAAGGGCCAAACCAGCTTCTGTAACCTGTTTTGGCTTGATTTCTACAGCTACAAGCCCTTCCTAATGCCAACCACAGAGTATACTGGCTGCTTTTTGTGTGGCACCATCACCAGTGCTTTTTACATGGCACCTTAGTTTTAGGATTTCAATTCTGTTGTGGTGGGCAGGTCTTCTTGATTACAGCAATGCACCACACATCTCAGTCCTCTGATAACTGGCCACCAATATTAAATAAAGTGTTAAACACTTATGGTATGCAAATTAGCAGTTCCACTTCTCTGAAGCTACTGGATTCATTGTGTATATAAACAGATTGGTTACTTAATTAAGTGATGAACACACACCTAATGAAACCCCAAGGATCTAGAATTGATCAATGCTGTTTATTAATTTTTTTCAACATATAAGGAAACAGTTAAATTTGCCATGTTTGATGGTCTTATATATAGGTTTACTTTATTATATATATATATATATATATACATATATATATATACATATATATATAGCTTTTATTTTTCATTTCCTTCAAAAATTGCTAATAAATGTGGTTTTGGTTGTTTTGACTGTTTCTTCTAGCGTGTAAAAATTACCTGTTAAAGGGTAGTTTTCTCTTGTGTTTAATGTACACTATTTTATATTGAAAATATGTTGTCTATTGACTATTCATACATGCTAGGCCACTGGTGGTGATATTTCTAAGAATATTCACTACCTTTTATATATATATATATATATAGAGTGAACGAGAGGGGGGGGGAGCCAAGAAAGACCAGCAATCAAATTAACCCTCATTAATTATAATTATAGACACATTAGATGACAGTCTAAACTATACCATCTTTGAATAAAAAAAATCAGCATGTCATAGCTAGAATGCTTTTACTAATAAGTCTGCCAGACTAAGACCACTTTGGTATTAATCAACAATAGTGGCAGGTTTGGCTGTGAGGTTGCCTCACAATCACAAGGTTTCAGGTTCAGTCACACTGAGTGGCACACTGGAAAAGTGTCTTCTATTATAGCAGCAGGCCAACCAAAGCCTCATGAGTGAATTAGGTAAACAGAAACTGAAAAAAGCCTCTGTGTGTGTGTGTGTGTGCACATGCGTGTGTGTTATGGTATCCTTGCTTTGACATCATGTGAGTTGTAAATGAGTGTCATCATCACCATACAATCAACATCCTTCATTCCCAGTCTTCCACACATGGTCGTGAGAACATATTAGTTCGCTTGGAAACAGGTAAAGGTTGATAACAAGAAGGGCATCTGGCCATAAAAAAATCTGCCTCACCAAACTGTCTGACCCACACAAGAATGGAAAAGTGGACATTAAAATGAAGTGATGTATATATTGAGCAGAAATATACTCAATCATAGTCTCATAAAGAATTCAGAAAATCAACATTCTCTTGTTTACCCCTAAGTGTTGCAACTTAGCCTTTCTACATAAGCAGGGGTTCAACTCTGAACTATGATGTCTCAAACTGAACAGCACTGAGTCTGATAAAACTTCTCAAACATTTGCACTGAGAAAATTAGGATCCCTGCAGTGGCTATTATGATATTCATGTGTACCTAGTGGTGGTCTACCCTTAGGCAGGTCCGGTGCATGTGAACCTTCTCCACGACTTAATGCCACCATTAAGTAGATTACTGGAACTTTGGCTAGACTTAGGATGTGCCACCCAGGCCAGGAATCAAGCCCACTCTCTAACAATTATGAGTGCAACACCCTAACCATAAGCCACATGTATTACATGTATAATTTCTGTGCATATGAGTTTCATTAACATTGAGATAGCAGAACTCAAAAACATTAGGGCGACCTAATACTTTTGGCCAAGGCTTTATATATACAAACATATACACACACACACAATTACTCTAAAAAGGCTACCATTGACTCATATATTTACAATAGTTTGATGATGGTAACAACAGGGCTTACTTGACTAATTTCTATGTTATCTTTTACTTGTTTCAGCTATTAGACTGTGGCCATGCTGGGGCACCACCTTGAAGAATTTTTGTTGAGTGAATTGACCCCAGTTCTTAACTTTTTTAAAGCCTGGTGCATATCGGTCTCTTTTGCTGAGCTGTTTGTTATGGGGATGTAAACACACCAACACCAGCTGTCAAGCAGTGGTGGTGGACAAACACAGATATAAAGACACACACACACATGACAAGCTTCTTTTGGTTATCATCTATCAAATCCACTAACAAGGGCTTGGTTGATCTGAGGCTATAGAAGACACTTGCCCAAGGTGCCACCCAGTGGGACTGAATCATGTCATTGTGAAGAAAACTTCTTACTGCACAGCCAGCTTATAAAGCAGAAAACCAATGTCTTGAGCAGCTCTTTTATACCAACTACTTTACATAAATAAAAACGCAGTCTTCACTTAATAAAGGTGAAAAGGATACGGAGCGATTAGAAAAAATAGCTGTAAAATAAAACGAAAATCATGGGCATCCTATAATTTTCTGACATCCTATTTTACATTTCCGAGTAGACACTGCAGGAAAGCCAGTAGTTTTATTGATATTTTATTGAACAACTGGAGGCAGCATTTGTTTCAACAACAGGGAAGATAAAACTCTCTCCCCCTCTTTTGCTCACAGAAAACAAGGGGCAGACTGATTGAACAACAAGCAAAAGCCTATCAGTTCCTGTCCAGGGAAGAGAAGCAATCGAGCAAATTAATTGCTTTCAGTAAATTATCACCGTTATCGATACACATACAAATACTTGCATATAGACATACATACACATCTCACACATACATATATCTGTGTGTGCATGTGCATGCAAGTGTGTGCGAGCATGTGTGTGTGTGAGAGAGAGAGAGGCTTCTTCCATCGGTTTACCAGATCCACTCACAAACCTTTGGTTGGCCGGAGGCTGTAGAAGACACTTGCTGAAGGTGCCACACAGTGGGACTGAAATCAGAACCATATAGTTCAGAAGTAAACTTCTCACCACAGCCACACTCCTACCTGTGTGTGTGTGTGTATAAGCATGTACATACACACATATATAGTCATATATACACATGCACACATTTATACACAAACATATACACACATACTTTTATACATACATGTTATCTACACATACATATATCACAAGCACTAACACACACATTAAGATTGTACTGATTAATCAGCAGCAGTTAATCAGTAATCAGACGTTTTGCTGATTAATCAATATCAGTTTTTGGACAATCAACTGGTTTGCTAATCATCAGCCATGGATTCAGAAAACACATTAGATCCAACATCTTAAGTGACAAAGGAAATATATTGCTTCTTAGAACACACAATCTAAGCTGACCAGCGTCATCTAACCCTATTCCCAGAGTTTAAAATGTGACAATTGACACAATGCACAATTACTTAGGACTGTCCCAGAGCCATAACTTCCTGTAAGTACAAAGGTAACAAAGTAGAAGAGACACATTCCAACTCTCCTGAGATGTGTTCAATTGATCTTTGACAAAGCTGGTTGAGCTTGTATTTCATCTGGTCTTTGAAACACTGCTGGGCAGCTCCTGTCTCTTTTGTTCTGATTGAGCTGAGTTACCTCACCCCCCACCCCACCCAGAGGGAGAAGTGACAAGGTTGCATCTAGAATGCTGCAAGTAATTGTAAGAAGGCCAAAGTAACTGCCATAAATAACAAAAGCCCAAAGACAAAAGTTGTTGTCATGACCCCCATCTGACCAAAACCTACATAACAGGTGTGCGAGACCAGATCTGACTAGCTTGAACATAAAACTGGTAGAATATTTTGGCTTGATATGGCTGGTTTAAATGCTAAATGGTTAAGGGTTTGCCACTCTTCTTCTTCATCTTCAGACAAAAACTGCTATCATCAATTTAAAATTCCAATTACGTTTGTTTATTTAAAGGTATTCAGGAATCTTCCAGTGATAAGGATTCCTGTCAACTTCAACAGTGTTCATACTAACAGGCTAGGGAATAAATACACTACCCTCAGGAGTCCAGTTTAAAGGAATCCACAATACCAATCAGTTTTGTCACAAGTTAGGGATTCATGAATACAAGACAACAAAGAGGCTAAGTTTAGATCAGTCATGGGAACACTGCAGTCCACAGGATGTTCTGAATGGTATGCCTAACAAAAAACTATCCTGATTTTTTCTTAGTAGTGTGACCTGCTTGATGATAAGCAAGATCTCATGTGACTTGATTATCAAAAAAGTTGTCCATGTCTGTCTTGGATAGCTAATAACTAATATATTAAAAGCCATTATAAGTGATACCTTCTGTGAATGCTTGATTAATTGGAATTTTATTTTCACTCATGGTTTATACAGCGCTGGCCTGAGAGTAACTGACACCCCAGCCGAATCAAATTTTAAACTCCCCACTCCCCTCCACGGGGGGGGGGGGTCTGGTCATGGGTGAAGCGAGCCCAACAAGCTGGGGATTTCCCCAAGAAAGATTTTAGAAATATGAATAAACATAGGAGCAATTTGAAGTCACTTGTAAAGGAAAATTTTAAAATTCATTTCTTAAAAATTAATGAAAAAATATATAACTAATAAACATGATATACTGAAAATTTAATATTTTACTAATTGGCTACGAGCAAATATGGTAAACAAACAGTAGTTCACCAAGCCCTTGTTTGTATCCTTCTTTGGTTTGATTTCACTTTATTATTGATTGTTGAAATATTGAAATACTGTTGTTTTTTTCATCTTGGTATTTGAAAGCTAATTTTGCGAGCTTTCTGTCTTGCAAAATCTTTTACAAGCTCTTGGAGTGGAAGTTTTCTACAAATTCCATGTTCTATGGAAAGCATAGCTAGTCCAGTGAGCCCCTCTCGGGCCATTGAAGTTCTTAGAAATGCCTTTATTAATTTAAGTTTTGAAAAGCTACGCTCTCCACTTGTGGCACTCATTGGTAGAGTTAGCAGGTTTCTGAGAGAGATGTACAAATTTGGAAAGCTTTCTCTTTGTTGCTACTCAGAAAGAAGTTCAAGCACTTTCAGAGGACCCAGAGGATTTTTCAAGTCTTCTTGATATGACATTTAGTTCATTAGCCAAATCTTTAGTATCAACACCCTTTGACTCTTCAACCTGTTGGGCAGACTCAAATTTTATGTAAAATTCCATTACTTGATGAGAAGTTTTACATTGCAAAGATTTTATATCCCAGAGAAAGCCAAAGATGGAATTTCTATGTTTCAGTTGTTCAAAGCATTTTGAAACTGAATTAATTGACGTATCCAGTTTTGCAACATAAAACATTCATTTTGTTTACTACCCTGGATAGGTTCATTTTCTCCTTCATATCAGAATTGTTGTTTCTTTCTTTTAATGCACACTGGCTTTACTTCAAATTCTGCACACATACCAAAGCCTTAGAGGGAACATAGGATTTCAGAAGTCTAAGTGTTACTGAAATCTTTATCAAACTTTACCTACTAATTGCTGACGATTTGATAAGTGAATTTTTTTATTATAACAACAAAATTATCACTCTATAATCATAAATTTCTTAAACCTTCTCTCTCTAAGTGCCTCCCAAGACATCATCAGATTTTGTCACCCAATAGATATTGCCACCCTAGGCGGTCGCCTAGTGGTAGATCCGGCCCTGGGCTAATAACTTCTTAGTGTACACATGTTGGGATTATGGTCAGAAAATGATTAAATAAAATAGCAACTTATATGTAGACACAGAATGTGAGATGTGTTGTGTACAGAAGACTGAGCTGTTGGCTGACACTACAAAATAGAAACTATAGTAAAATCAGCCAAATTCTGTTATATACTTTCAAATAGTAGCTCTGTAAACGTGATTAATTATAAAATAACATATTACCTACAATTAATTATAATACACATTTTTGTATCATAATGCATTATTACATTATGAATAACTAACAGCCGATTAAACAGTATTGGATAAATATGTAAGAGTGATCAATTGGTAATCAGCCACTTGGCTTAATAGTGCAACTCGTATATTAGACGCACACATATGGGCATCGTTTATGTTATAAGAACCTCAAGAAAATGTGAAATAAGTTGTTCTCATAATGGTGGAACTCAAAGCAAAGCTGCAAACCCTGGATCAAAAAACATCTTTGGATAGGAAAAGTGGAAGGCCTTCAGCTTTTTCTATCCAAAAGGGGTTTTCACAGCCAGTGCTAACACAATAAACACACACAATATATACACAGAAATGCTGTATAGTTAACAACTGTTCTCTTGCAGTTAATTCTCTCTGTTGACAAGGAACAAGCAATGGAAGAGCACTGCATTTTGTTGTCCCCTATTTGATTCTGAAATCAAAAGAATCTCTATCAGGCGCAGGAGTGGCTGTGTGGTAAGTAGCTTGTTTACCAACCACATGGTTCCGGGTTCAGTCCCACTGCGTGGCACCTTGGGTAAGTGTCTTCTACTATAGCCTCGGGCCGACCAAAGCCTTGTGAGTGGATTTGGTAGACGGAAACTGAAAGAAGCCTGTCGTATATATGTATATATATATATATGTGTGTGTGTATGTGTTTGTGTGTCTGTGTTTGTCCCCCTAGCATTGTTTGACAACCGATGCTGGTGTGTTTATGTCCCCGTTACTTAGCGGTTCGGCAAAAGAGACCGATAAAATAAGTACTGGGCTTACAAAAGAATAAGTACTGGGGTCGATTTGCTCGATTAAAGGCGGTGCTCCAGCATGGCCGCAGTCAAATGACTGAAACAAGTAAAAGAGTAAAAGAGTAGTTGAGTATTTCAGCTTAACTTTCAATGTATAAATTAAATGTGTGTGTGTGTGTGTGTGTGTGTATTAATGCTTTTTTATGTTCAGTTAAAATAAAAACAATTTTACATTAACCTGATGTGTTATTCTATAATTTTGTCCAGTGATGGGTTAGCTGTCAACAACATTCTTGTTTAATAATAACAATATATGTATGTATATAGTTATATGTATATATATAATTTTGTATAATCATATAGTTATATACACATACTCTTTTACTTGTTTCAGTCATTTGACTGCGGCCATGCTGGAGCACCGCCTTTAGTCGAGCAAATCGACCCCGGGATTTATTCTTTGTAAGCCCAGTACTTATTCGATTGGTCTCTTTTGCCGAACCGCTAAATGATGGGGACGTAAACACACCAGCATCGGTTGTCAAGCAATGCTAGGGGGACAAACACAGACACACAAACATATACACATACACACACACATATATATATATATATACATATATACGACAGGCTTCTTTCAGTTTCCGTCTACCAAATCCACTCACAAGGCATTGGTCGGCCCGGGGCTATAGCAGAAGACACTTGCTCAAGATGCCATGCAGTGGGACTGAACAACAACAGAAGGTACAATAGTACTCAGAAGAGATTGTTAGCTAGCTAGATTATTTTCTCCTTACTGGTGGTGATGGCTGTATTTAATGTGGTGTTAATGTAGTAGTAATATAGTAGTTGTGGTGGTGATAATAATGATTGTGTTTGTAGTAGTAGTTGTACCTCCCTAGGGGGAAAATCTGCTGGCTATTACTTAAGGTCTGTGAAGTTGATACACCTTCAAACTCACCTCAATTTATGTACCACTAGCAGTATCGCCCAGCGTTGCTCGGGTTTGTAAGAGAAATAACTATATAAGCATTTTTAGAGATGTAAAGTATAATAGCCATCTCAATATGGCTAACCACAAAGCGGGGATGTTACTGTAGCTTTTTACGTTCTGAGATTTAATAATACATTTTTAGAGAGTTACTTCCCTTATATAATAGCAAAAAATGGTAAATTCTTTTTAAAATCGTAGACGCGCGCTAATACCCAGAAGGGCTCGATATGAATCACAACTATAAGATACCCACTTTTGGTTACACTGCACCGCAAAATGTGGGAGTAGTTAGGAATCTAAATCGTAGGAGACAGACAGCACACAACCTCACTTTTATATATAAAGATTAACTCTGACTTCTCAAGATGTAATCGGCATAATATATTTGAGTTAAAGTACACAACATGCCCAACTTTTTTTAGCACCCTAACCTGTTAAAGTTTAGGTTTAATCCTTCAGCTGGCCAGAATAATCTACCTGTTTTATGTTCAAGTTGACTTGACCTGGCCTCTCACACTTACCCAACAATGTCATTCTAAAAATAAGCAATCACATTAGCAAATTTTCGAAGCTGAGATAATTCATGGTTAATTCAAAACAATGTGAACAAATAAGCATTACATTTGACAGAAAAATCTGAATGCCAGAGTTAACCCCTTTTTATATCAATCTGCCCTTGGTTCTATGACAGTATCCTTCTTTTTAAAGTGATCTAAATGAAAACCTTTCAAAATTTCATGTTATGTTCCGAAAACCAGTTTATGATATTAATGAGATAAAACTTACTCGGAAAAGGATGCGATGCGTTCGACCATATAATAATATAAATAATATATAAATATATGCATATATACATATATATGTGTACATACCTACATATATATGTATATATACATGCATATATGGGTATAGGACAACAAAAAAATGTTGAACACAATGAGAAACAAAAACATAGAAACAAACTTTTTTTTCAGACAATGAAAAAAACAGAGAAACGAGACCATACAACATAAAGAATATTCCCCTTCTTCAGTTGTCCCTGTTTCATCTACTCCGTGTTTCAAAGGCAAGGACAAGACGTGACTTCGTTGAAACAGTCCTTCCTGCAAAGTAAATTAAAATTCAGAATTTATTGCGGAGGGTGAAAGTGGTAACAAGAACAGGACAGTGAGAACAAAACAGTAAAAACAAACGGTGAGGGTTGTTAAGCCAAGACAATGGAAAAATTATTATGAACGCTAAGGAAGACAGTATAAGCACTTTGCTTTGGAGGAAGGACTCTTTCAATGAAGTCTCGTCTTGTCCTTGCCTTCGGAACGTGGAGTAGATGAAACAGGGACAACTGAAGAAGGGAAATATTCTTTATGTTGTATCTCGTTTCTCTGTTTGTTTTTTTTTGTTGTTCGAAAAAAAGTTTGTTTCTATGTTTTTATTTCTCATTGTGTTCAACGTTTTTTTGATGTCCTGTACTCATATATGCATGTATATATACATATGTCGGTATGTACATACATGTATGTATATATGCATATATTTATATATCATTTATATTATGATATTGGTAGTTATTTTACTAAATTCTTCCTTCTCAAAATTAATTGAAATAGTGTCTCAGGCATGGCCATGTGGTAAGAAGTTTGCTTCTACAATGGCCTTGGACAGACAAAGCCTTCTAAGTGGCTTTGATAGAAGGAAACTGAAAAAAGCCCATTGTATGTGTGTGTGTGTGTCTTAGTGTCTGCATTTGTCCCCTACCACTACTTGACAACTGGTGTTGTGTGTTTATGTCCCCGTAACTTGGCAGTTTGGCAAAAAAAACTGATAGCATAAGTACAAGGTTTTTAAAACGAAGTACAGGGGTTGGTTTGTTTGACTGAAATTCTTTGAGGTGGTGCCCCCACTCCTGGCATGGCTGAAGACTAATGACTGAAACAAGTAAAAGAGAAAATCTACTTTTTTTTAAACCTTAAACTTTTGCTTTTCACAGAAAAAACAAAATCTGTTCACTTTGATCCAATGTAATAAACTGTATTAAGTGAGATTACTGTAGAGGGCTTCTTTTTTTGTTAGGCTTTCATTTCAGGGATTATTGATATAATTATCAGGGAGAGAAAATTTTGTAATCCTTAGATTTTAAACTAGGTTTACATTGCTTTGATAGTCAAAAGATATCCACTATGGTGTGTTTACTTCATAATCTCCACAGCATCTGGGGGGAGGAGACAGAGAGAGAGAGAGAGAAAAGGAGAGAGAGAGAGAGAGAGAGAGAGAGAGAGAAGAGGAAAGAGAGAAAAGGAAAGAGAGAAAAAAGGAAAGAGGAAAAAGGAGAGAGAGAGAGAGAGAATATGTGTGTGAGTGCGTGTTGTTGATAAGCCACGAAAATGGTGAAATATCCAGTATCCAACACTTCTGAATGGGATTGGAGGTGGGTTGTCTTGGGTGTTTTAAAACCCAGCATAATGAGGGAGTCGTCTCCCCCAGACGGTGTTCCGCAGCAAACCAGCAAACAAACAAAACACTACTTACATTGAGTATGTGTGGTTGATAACATATCAGCATCATTTACTGTTTCTCTCTCTCTCTCTCATCATCATTTAGCGTCCGCTTTCCATGCTAGTATGGGTTGGACGGTTCAACTGGGGTCTGTGAAGCCAGAAGGCTGCATCAGGCCCAGTATAATCTGGCAGTGTTTCTAAAGCTGGATGCCCTTCCTAACGCCAACCACTCCATGAGTGTAGTGGGTGCTTTTTACATACCACCAGCACAGGTGCCAGACAAGGCTGGCAACGGCCATGTTCGGATGGTTCTCTTACATACCACCGGCACTGGTACCACAACTACAATTTCCATTGATGTTGATCGATTTCGATTTTCACTTGCCTCAACAGGTCTTCACAAGTAGAGTTTAGTGTCCCAAGAAGGAAAGGTATGCATAAGTGGACTGGCTACATCCCAGGTAGAGGCCATGGGTTATGGTCTCACTTGTCCTGCCGGGTCTTCTCACGCACAGCATACTTCCAAAGGTCTCGGTCTCTAGTCATTTCCTCAGTGAGACCTAAAGTTCGAAGGTCGTGTTTCACCACTTCATCCCAGGTCTTCCTCTTCCACAGGTTCCCTCCACCACTAGGGTGTGGCACTTTTTCACACAACTATCTTCATCCATTCTTGTCACATGACCTTACTCTAGCAGTTACACTTTCAGCACCCCCACCCCCCCGCTACTGACTTGGTCACCTAGGTAACGGAAGCTATCAACTATTTCTATTTCGCCCTATATATATATATATATAAATGTATGTATGTGTATATATATATATAGTTGAGGTTATAGGAGATAATGTGTCACTGAGACCCAAAGGTGTCAGGTAATGCTCAATAAGTGCTATAGACAGACCATAGTTAAGTTCCAGATTCGGTAATATTGCAAATAAAGGGTTCAACGTTGGTTCCATGTTAGCGTGTGTATCTAAGAATTTTTTATGTAATTGATTTTTTATCTTATTACGCAAAAAATTCTTATATATCATCATCATCATCATCATCATCGTTTAACGTCCGTTTTCCGCGCTAGCACGGGTTGGAGGGTTTCGACCGGGGTCTGGGGAGCTCGGGACTGCCCCAGGCTCCAGTCTAGTCTGGCAGTGTTTCTACAGCTGTATGCCCTTCCTAACGCCAACCACTCCGCGAGTGTAGTGGGTGCTTTTTACGTGCCACCTGCACAGATGCCAGAGGGGTCTGGCATCGGCCACGTTCGGATGGTGCTTTTTATGTGGGGGGGGGGTGCAGAAATATAGGGGAGCACCAGTGGGGAGGGGTGGTTCAGAGAAATGATGACAGGTTCTAGGCAAGTAGAACGTAGGATATCGAGAGAGGGGTAATGCATGGTGAAATAGCGTATTGAAGAGGGGGGTTCGAAGAGTAGATACCTATAATGGTGGTGGGAGAAGCGACATCCGGTATAGATGGAGCAAAATATAGAGATATCCGGTATTGGTGGTGGGGGTGGGAGGGCGGGTGCACCGCGCATTGGGAGATGAGGTTTTAGGCGGCA
>NC_042999.1:165795753-165825753 GCF_006345805.1 Octopus sinensis | reverse complement strand
ATTCAATGACACCAGATTCATTAGAAAGGCGAATCCCTTGAACTGCATGGCTGAACTGGAAGCTGGTGGCTTCTTGCTGTTTGGGAGTTGGCATAGGCAAGGCCGGCAAATGTATATACATGTGTATATACCAGATGCATGAATGCTGGCACTAATGCACATACATACACACACACACATTCATATAACCAATAACACACCTACATCCACACATTCATACATCTGGTATTCATTCAATGATATATTAACATTTTTTCAACATCATTATCATTTTAATGTCCACGTTTCCAGATAGAATTCATTGAGGTAAACTTTTTATGGCCGGATGCTCTTACTGTCAACAACAATCACCAATTTCCAAGCAAGGTAATATTTCCCCCTGGCTAGACATGTTCTTGCAGAATATTGAAAAGGAATAACACTGCTTGTATGACAGTGACAATCATTTACAACTATCAAGATAAAGAGAGAGACAAACACACATACATATATATGTATGTATATATATATATATATACACACACACACACATATACAATGGGCTTCTTTTAGTTTCCATCTAAAAAATATAATCACTGCACCTCATCCCCGCTTAAACAAGAGCAACACACAACTAATAACCCTCATAATCATTTCAAATATCACACTTCACCATCATCGAGGATCTTTCCAAGTAAAGTGACAACGTTAACACAGAAAAGACTACACAACAAAGACAAACATTCCTCTTAAACTATTAATCCTTCACAAAGCTCAGGTGAGACACACAATGGACTTCTCATTCAGAGAAAATCCACTCGATTGGCACCAAGTCACCCTGTAGCATATTCACTGATTCACAGACACACTCTCTCCTCTCAGTCTTTTCTGGGGTCCTCTAACAGAACCTTAACTCTAGCATTTAAACTGACCACATCTAGTCCAAATATTTTACCTTTTTATGCTAAAACTGACCCGATCCAGCACGTCACACCTACCCTACAATGTCATTCTAAAACTGTATGATCACATCATTGAAATCTTGAAGCTACAAGATAATGCAGGATTAATTCAAAACAATGTGTGAATAAGTAAACATTGCATTTGATAGAGTAATCTGAATGCTAAAGGGTTGAAGACACCAATCTCACTGGTCACAGATTTGCAAAGACAGTGGTCACACCCCCTACTTCCAGACTAAAACAAAAAAAAAGACATGACTACATCGCACATGTAAGTACACATATGAATCCTATACATATTAAGTGGCAGAAGTTACAGGGTGACTTAATGGTCATGAGTTTCGTGTCCTGACAGTTATCAAACTGCTGTTTACATACACACAATTCTACCGTATGTTCATTTGTGCAGTATCAGTTTTAAATTGTGTTTCATATTGTCATTATGGCGCCCTTGACGCAAATAAGAGAAATTGAACACTGTTTTTAATTCATTCTCTTCATTACTGTATGATAAAATTGTTATGATTAAAACTTTTCATTCTTTTTTGTATTAACGTGAAAATTATAAGATCTTACCCGGATTTCGTTAAGCCTGCTGTGATTAAAACCTACCTACCTACCTACCTACCAACCAACCTTAAACTTACACAGCTCGGTATTGTGAGTAATGGACCAATTGGGAGCTGAAACTGATGTCCGGGTAGTGACGAGACACCGGCAAAATAAAGCAATTTTAGACATCCACTAAAATTGCTAGAAATAGCAGTCAGATATCCTTCAAATCACACACCTACTGTTAAAAAAAAACAAAAAACAGAAATACCGTTAACTTATGTAACCCTAAACACACAGTCTAAATAAGTGATGATGTGGTTATGGTCGGAAGGCTTTTAATCCTAGGTTTGCTTCATCAGAGTTATCTGGGATTAAACAAGGTTCTGCGTACACAAAATTCACTGGACGTGGAAAGCTAGTTTTCATTGATATGCTCATTAGACAACTCACTGTTACGCGCTCACAACCATATCTACCACTTTTAATACAGAATTTTGTTTTCCGGTTCGATATAGATAATATATTCCTTTAAATAGTGACAAGGCTCTGATAAATTCCATGGTGACGCTGTGCTAAAGTTTAATTATCTTCTACAGTTTGTCAATCCATTTTCTTTCACAATGCATGGGGGTCAAGCAGAGGTTCAGTATGTTGTGCAGTGGGATTGAACCTGGAATGTCAAGATTACGAAGCGAATTTCTTATCCACTCGACGACACTAAAGCCGGTGGTAAAGGCGTGAATATATTGCACGGTATGCGTTATTCCCCTCCTCCTCTAAAACACTAAAACTTTGTGCCCTGTTATAAGAAAACCGATAGTCACAACGTTTTGAAGGAATGCAGTGACCCAGGGTGACAATGTAAAAGTAGATGTAGCATACCGGAACAGACATGTCCACTTAAAATGGCATTACTAGATAAACCAGATACAATCTAATTAGCTCTCTCAAATAGTCTCGTGTTCTCCAGATGAATATCTTATGTTCACTAGAATTATATATCTTCAAAAAAAACAAGAAAAAACTACAATGAAGCACCTTGGTCGGATATTAGCGCAAATATTTCTGTAACACAGAACCCACTTCAAATCAACAGGTACCCTTAATCCCTGGAAAATATGCAGGTTTTTTTTTTTTTTTTCCAAACGAAACAACAAGAAAAGATCAATAAATACAACTCTTCAAGTCGATAATGTTGTCTTGAAGTTAGATAGGTTTATTATTTTTTAAAAATTTTTGCTGTAACGTTTGTTGGAAAATAATATTGGTGAAATATTTATGTTTAAAGAGTCAAAACTATTTATGTTTATAATATAAATAAATAATCAGGACTCTGCACAGAAAATAACATTATTTCACCATTATAAAAATGCTGTGTATACATACACATATATAAATATATAATGATGTTGAATCATGTTTCGGGGATTTGAAACGGGTGGATTATAAAAAAGAAATAATAAGGCGAGGAAAAAATAATTTACAGAGAAAAAAAAAAGCCAATTAGTGAAATCATATTATTTAAAAACACTCGGAATAATAATAACAGTGAACTGTCGTAATTAAAATAAATAATAATTATGAAAGCAAGTGGAATTGGCGAAGAATGTTGGATTCGAAATAGTGATTAGCTAAAAAGAAATATTTAAACAAAAGAGGCAACATAGACGGGAAGCAAAACAGAGAGACATATTTATAGATAGAGAGACAGATGGGGAGAGAGAGAATCTATTGAATGCAGTGTAAGAAGAGTGTAGTAGTGTTTGATGGACGGCTGCAGAACACTTGTGACGACGACTGCACTTTTCAAGTGACATTAAAACGATTATTATAAAAGCAAGAAACAGTACCACCATCAGGTATCATCATTGTCATTACAATCAGCATCACAACTATCGTCGTGTAGCAGCAGTAGCAGCGGCAGCAGCAGTACTATCCCAAGTAAACTGCACTTGTTGAACGTCAAGTGCTGTCTGTGATATCTGGTCATATCCCATCTACTCATCCCAGGGTGTCTTACCTTGCAATCGCGGAATTATCTTGTACTTTTGTGTCCACACGTGACAACAGTGATTCTCAAGAATGGCACGAGGCCACACATTTTGGAGAGATAGGACCAGTCGATTAAAGCTTTCCCTGCCTGGTACTTATTTTATCGACCCACGAACAGTGAAAGTCATCTCCGGCGGGGTTTCAGCTTAGAACGTAAAGGGACGTAATTGAAACACTAAACGCATTCCGACCGACGCTCTACCGCTTCTTCTTCTTCTTCCTGAAGAGGGAAGCAAAATTACAAACATAGAGGGGAGTGGTAGAATCATCGGTCAAAGACTGGTACAATAAAAAAAATATTGATTTCTCACTTAAGCACGAGGCCACAAATATTGGCAGAGAGAGAAATTCGATTAGATCGAATACATATTTTATTGAATCCGGGAAAGGTGAAAAATAAAGCCGACCTAAGCGAGATTTGAACTTAGAAAATAGATTGAGGCGACTAATTACAGAGCATATTATTTGACATTCTACCGATTGTATCATACAAAATTATTTTTGTTATTATTATTACAGACAATAAATAAAAATCTCCATTATATATTGGCCACGAGGTTAGCAAAAGAAAAAAATGCAATAAAGTTATGATTCCTCTGTCTCGAGAACATTGACTTATATATACAAGTTCAACATAAATACGAAATAATAAACTATCAAATTGACAAGGTAAAATAAACACACAAGCATTCACACACACAAAAGCAATCAAGTCTTCCACCACCAACTGACCATTGTGGTCGCGCCTTTTAGACGCCTATTTAACGCGAGCATTCAGGCCAAATCTCAAACGTGAAAACAGCTTTGTCCTACCGGGGCACGGAGAGACCTAAAGAAGTTGAGGCGTCATCGTTTCACCTTATGGCGATGCCAGTTAAAAAAAAAAAAGAGCATGCATTAATATACATACATCTATGTATGTGTGTGTGTACCTATAACAATTACAGTACGGAGACTCGTATTAGCCAGTCAAAAAACACAAAAACATAACTTCACGGTAAAGCATGAATTCCGGTGACCTCCTAATATGCTACAAAACCCTTTTATGGGTCCGGAAAACGGGACGGGGTGAGGTAGAAGCCTGGGAAATTCACCTCCTACTCGCACTGATCTTTACACCTGCACGATTTTCCCAAAGAAAAAAAAAAAGCTCGGATTTTTTGCATCTGCAAACCCCTTATTTTTGTTCGGAAAAAAAAGGGGGTGTGAGTGAAACCGGACCCCGCCATAGCCCGGAATTATTGGAATTTTTTTTTTTTTTTCGTTGACTGAATTCCAGTGACCTAATGTGCTACAAAACCCGATTAATGTTTACATCTTGACCCGGAAAGGAAAATCCAAACAAAATATAATGGAATGGGTGTAAAACAATATGTAGGAAACGAATATTAAAAAAAAATGCGTGCAAAGCAACGGGAGGGTAGGGAGAGGACTTTGGAAAATTCACAAGATCCGAGCTTTTCCCTCATAACTTTTAGGAAAATGAGGTTTTTTTCAATGAAATTTTACATTAAGATTATATAGAAATTTGTGGGGAAAATCTTTTCCAAGGAGGTGAGGAGAAGACTTCGGAAAATTCACAAAATCCGAGTTTTTCCCTCATAACTTTTTAGGAAAATGGGGTTTTTTCAATGAAATTTTATATAGATACCATTGAAACGGCATACATTATGACTATAAAGTATTTTGTGGGGAAAATCTTGAGGTGAGGAGAGGACTTTCAGAAAATTCCCAAGATCTGAATTTTCTTCGTTATTCTGAAATCACATTCAACTTTCTACAGATACCCTAGCGTAGTACTACTACACTATGTAGTGTTTATTCCTACCCTCTTTCAATAATTTTTAATGTTTTGGCTTCAATTTTATTTCATTTTCAATTATTTTTACGCTTTTTTAATTCTTCATCGTTATTACTTTCTCTCTCTCTATCTCTATATATAGAGAGAGATAGCTATATATACATACACACACACACACACATATATATATATACATACACATATACAGTTATGAGGAGAAAACTTGGATCTTGTGAATTTTCCGAAGTTCTCTCCCCACCCTTTGGAAAAGATTTTCCCCACAAATTACTTTATAATCGTAATGTATGCCGTTTGAAAGGTATTTCTATAAAATTTCATTGAATAAAATCCATTTTCCTATAAGTTATGAGGGAAAAACTCGGATTTTGTGAGTTTTCCGATGTCCTCTCCACCCTCCCGTTGCTTTGCACGCATTTTTTTTTTTCATATTCGTTTCCTACACATTGTTTAACACTCATTCCAGTATATTTTCCTTGGATTTTCATTTGCGGGTCAAGAATGTAAACATTAACCCAAAAGCCTTTTCTGGGTCCGGATAACGGGGTGGGGTGGGAGTAGAACCCTCAGAAATTTCACCCCCACCTCCATTTTCAAATATTTTTTTGCTATTTCTTTCTTTACCATAATTTTATATAACATTTTGCAGAAATACGTTTTCGAGAGAGTGTGGAATACATTAGATCGAAAATTTGAAGAAGTTTGAAATGACTAAATATAGTCATAGAAGTTAATGGTAACGAAGTGTGGAGAGATAAACAATAAATTCATCTTAAAAAAAAAAATAATAACACGTTAGAGTTTTTGCATGTGAAACGGAGTAAAAGTATAATATTAACAAAATATCTTTTTCTTACCTCTTAAAATCACTGGATATAATATAATAACCCCGAATAGATTTTCCTGGCTTGCCAGTCCTCAGTCAAGCCGTCCAACCCATGCCAGAATGGAAAGCAGACGTTAAACAATGATGTATAATGATATATAAAATTATGATAGATTGTTCACCCATTCAATGTTTAGGTAAACTTTGTCACCCACTCTCTCTCTCTCTCTCTCTCTCCCCATACAAAAATGAAACACATTTCGGCACCATAAATAGATTTTCCCTTTGCAACTTTTGGTGCCGAAATGTGTTTCATTTTTGTATGGGGAGAGAGAGAGAGAGAGAGTGGGTGACAAAGTTTGCCTAAACATTGAATGGTTGAACAATCTATCATAATTATATATATCATTATACATCATCTTCCCCATCATTGTTTAACGTCTGCTTTCCATTCTCGCATGGGTTGGACGGTTTGACTAAAGATTGGCAAGCTAGGAAAATCTCAAGTCAAATTTGCAAATTCGATGACTGGCACCCGTGCGAGTGGAGTGCAAGAGCACCATCCAAGCGTGATCGCTGCCAGAGCAGCAGACTGGCTTCCGTGCCGGTGGCATGTAAAATGCACCATCCGAGCATGATTGTTACCAGCGTCGCCCTACTGGCACTTGTGCCGGTGGCATGTGAAAAAACATTTGAGCGAGGTCGTTGCCAGTGACGCTGGACTGGCACCTGTGCAGGTGGCACGTAAAGATCACCACTTGAGCGTGGCCGTTGCCAGTACCGCCTGACTGGCCCTCGTACCAGTGGTATGTAAAAGCACCCACTACACTCTCAGAGTGGTTGGCGTTAGGAAGGGCATCCAGCTGTAGAAACTCTGCCGGATCAGATTGGAGCCTGGTGCAGCCTTCTGGCTCACCAGTCCTCAATCAAATCATCCAACTCATGCTAGCATGGAAAGCTGACGTTAAACGATGATGATTATGATTTTAAGAGGTAGGAAAAAGATATTTTGTCAATATACTTCTTTCTCCATTTCACTCATACATGCAAAAACTAATGTTTTTTTTTTAAGATGAATTTATTGTTTATCTCTCCACACTTCATTACCACTAACTTCTATAAGCTCTGCATTTTCACTAATTCATTTCAAACTTCTTTGAATTTTCAATCTAATGTAATCCACACTCTCTCGAAACGTATTTCTGCAAAACGTTATCTAAAATTATGGGTAAAGAAAGAAACAGCAAAAAATATTTGAAAATGGGGGTGGGGGTGAAATTTCTGGGTGTTCCACCCCCACCCCCCATCCCGTTTTCTGAACCCAAAAAAGGGTTTTGTAGCATACTAGGAAGTCACTGGAATTCAGTCAACGGAAAAAAATTTCAAATGATTCTGGGATATAAAGGGTTTGGTTTCCCACTCCCACTTTTTTCTGAGCGTCAGGGTACTTGATTCCATGCAAAAAATCCGAGTGTTTTTTTTTTCTTAGTGAAAATCATGAAAGAATGAAATAATACCAATTTCACTAAGACATTTATTATTCGAGTTGCTGTGAACTGACAGAATCGTTAGCACACCAGCTACAATGCTTAGTGGCAGGCAATTTGGTCGTCTTTACATTCTGAGTTCCAAGTCCGCCAGGGTCAAATTTGCCTTTCTACCTTTTGGGGTCAATAAAATAGGTACCAGTTGAACACTAGGGTGGATGTAATCGACTCACCCTAAAACTGCTAGCCATGTGACAAAATTTGAAACCATTATTTGTCTTTCATGATATGTTTTAATTTCAAAACAGTCTCATATCAAACCACTTGCCAGACAAGTGCATCTTCTGTACACACACGGGAGCATACAGAAATTGGTATATATATATATGTATATATATATATATATATATATATATATATATATATATATATATACATATATATATATATATATTAGAAGAAATGAGGTAATCAGAAGATCGGATGGTTCATATATATATCAAACCAAATCAAAATAGATGAACATCAATGGAATTTGTATCTTTGTGGTACCAGTGCCGGTGGCACATAAGGAAACCATCCGAACGTTGCCGTAGCCAGTACCGCATTGACTGGCCTCCGTGCTGTGAGCACGTAACAAACACCATCCGATTGTGGCCGTTCGCCAGCGTCGTCTGGCACCTGTGTCGGTGGCACATAAAAAACACCATCCGAGCGTGGCCGTCTGCCAGCCTCGTCTGGCACCTGTGTCGGTGGCACATAAAAAACACCATCCGAGCGTGGCCGTCTGCCAGCCTCGTCTGGCACCTGTGTCGGTGACACATAAAATCACCCACTACACTCTCGGAGTGGTTGGCGTTAGGAAGGGCATCCAGCTGTAGAAACACTGCCAGATCTGACTGGCCTGGTGCAGCCTTCGGGCTCCCCAGACCCCAGTTGAACCGTCCAACCCATGCTAGCATGGAAAGCGGACGTTAAACGATGATGATGATGATATATATATATATATATATATATATATATTATATATATATATAAGCTGCACCAGGTTCAAATCTGATCTGGCATGGTTTCTACAGCTGGATGCTCTTCCTAATGCCAACCACTCCAAGAGTGTAGTGGGTGCTTTTTTACATGCAACCATCATGAATGCTAGTTAAGAGACTCCAGCATCAGCCACAACTACGATTTCCCTTGGCTTGACAAGTCTTCTCAAGCACAGCATATTGCCAAAGGTCTTGGTCATTTACCACCTCCGTGAGGCCCAACGTTTGAAGGGTGCTTTTTACATGCCACCTGTTATTCATCAGTCACAACTGTGGTTCCACTTGGTTTGACAGGTTTATACACACACACTTTTATTCTTTTGCTTGTTTCAGTCATTTGACTGTGGCCATGCTTCAGCACCACCTTTAGTCGAACAACTCGATCCCAGAACTTATTCTTTGTAAGCCTGGTACTTATTCTATCAGTTTTATTTGCTGAACTGCTAAGTGACGTGGGACATAAACACACCAACACTGGTTGTCAAGTGATGGTGGGGGAGAAACAGACACAAATAACAAACACACACACACATATATATGACAGGCTTCTTTCAGTTTCCGTCTACCATATCCACTCACAAGGCTTTGGTCGGCCCAAGGTGCCTCACAGTGGGACTGCACCCGGAACCATGTAGTTGGGAAGCAAGTTCTTACCACACAACCACTCCTAAAAGACTGGAAAGAAAGTCGTGTCACATTTTTCACATGATAATTTTGCAGGTACTTTTTCTTGCTCGACCAAAGGTGGTGCACCAGCATGGCCACAGGCAAATGACTAAAGCAAGTAAAAGAGAGTAATACTTAGCAGTAAAATAAGCATTTGTTTTTATTTCTTTGTCGATTACTTTATATCATCATCCTTTAACGTCTATTCTCCATTCTGTAATGAGTTGGACAGTTTGACCAGAGCTGGTGAGCTGCACCACATTCCAGTCTGATTTGGTTTGGTTTATATAGCTGGATGCCCTTCCTACAGGTAACCACTTTACAGTGTCTATTGGATGCTTTTAACATGGCACCAGCATGTGTGCTCTAATATGGTGCTGGCCAAAGTACTTTTTATGTGTCACTAACACAGGACTCTTGCAGGCCAATTTCTCTTCACCAGGGAAAGCATAGTGGTTAAATTTCTATTGATTTAACTTTTATTGAGAAAAAGTTAAAATGATAATACAATTCTTTATTTAAGAGATGAGGAATTATGTACATTATTTACATTTGACAGATATTTGTCCTCATCTTGTTTGTTAACACAACGTTTTGGCTGAAATACTCTCCAGCCTTCATCAGGTGTCTTGGGGAAATTTCGAACCTGGGTTCTCATTCCTAAGGTATTTTTTGACTTGTATTCTGTTCAGGGAGAATGCTACTCACCAACCTAGCCAGCAGAGTGGTATTATTTGAAAGCTACAACACTGCACTGTAGCACATTGTGATTAGTCATGTGTAACGACATCTAGTCTAGTCAATACGGTGATATATACACATACAAATAAAAAATATTTTAAAAAAAGTAGGGATGATCTTGAGAGTGCAGGATGGATGGCAAAAGAAGTGTTTCCAAGAAGAGAGAGAACTGGTAGCACAAAAGAGAGATGGAATATATGCAGTTCTGCTCTCATATAATTACAATAACTGAGGATATAGTACCATAGTTAGAGAGGTGAAGGAGCAATGAGTGTTATGAAGATGAGCAGTGGAGAGGAATCAATGGGGACAGATTGGGTGCAGGGGCAAAGACATTAATAATATAATGATAGGCTCTCAGTTCCTCATTTTTGCTGAGATGATCAACTCTGCTAGAACATGGTGAATTGCCAATCATCCTAATCCTTTGTCATCCCCCCTGTGAAGCTCAACAACCTGAAGTTGGTCTTCACTACTTTGTCTCATGTCTTTCTGGGTCTCCTTCTTCAAGAGGTTCCTTCCACATTCAACAGTTAGTGCTTTGTTATGCACCTGTCCTCATCCATATATCTATCACATAACCATACAAGCATAGTCTTCTGTCGAGCACATTACATCAGATATCTCTTATGCCCAATTTTTCTCAACATATTTACACTTTGTCATATGTGTACACTGACACTGCACATCTGATGGAGCATGCTAACATCCAGTTGATTCTTATTCTTGTGACTATCTTTCAAGGCATCCTCCTCCACTGCTATCTACTACTTTTAAGGGTCCTGCATTTGAGAAAATCTATTTTCTAGCTGTTCTTATTGTGTATTGCTTCTACACATCTGCTACACTCAAAGCCTTGTCTTTTCTGTTAGTCTACAGTTTGCACTGGATACACTCTATGGAATTTCTACCAAAGTCTTTTCTACATATTAAACAGAACCCTTTTCCTGAAGGGATTAGTTGTTTGTTTTCCTGCTTACTGTAACTTTGGTCTTTGCTCAGTTAACCTTAAGGACCTTTGAGTATAGGTTTTGCTTCCACACCTGGACTTTATTTCCAAATCTACAACAGATTCCACAATAAGAACAAGGTTGTCAGTATAGAGAAACTCCGACAGACAACCAATTTTAAACTCCTGTGTTATGGCCCTAAGGGCTATGATAAATAGGAGATAACAGAGAAATGAACCCTGGCGAACTCCTACCTGCACATTAAACTTACTGATGTATTTATTGCTAACCCTTGGACAACTCTCGCCAACTATACATCTACCCCTAGCATCCATAGCAGTCACCCGATGACGGAGCAAGGGACCTGTCAAAGGATTTCTTCAAGTCAACAAAGGCGAAATACAGCAAATTAGTGAAGTAAATACTTCTCTTGCAGTTGTCTCACAAGAAACAGAGTATCAGTAAGGTTTCACCTTGGCACAAAACCAATTGCATCTCATCTAGGTGACACTCTCTGCCTAATTGGTTGAGCTATACACCTTTCTGTAACTTCCATGACCTGATACAGAAATTTGATACCTCTGTAATTACTTCTGTCTAAGGCATCTCTTTTAACCTTGTAACAGTTGACTATAATGCTGCTACACCAGTTATTGGGTACAATACCTTCCTGTACTAACTGATTAACCATAAGATAACTAGTCTGTATCCCACTCCTTCAGATGTTTTAAGTATCTCAGCAGTAATTCCTGATGGACTAGGAACCTTCCCTGCCTTCATATCCTTCAATGCTTTATTTATCTATATATTTATTATATATATATATATATATATATATAAGAAAGAGGGAAAAAAATATATATATCATCATCATCATCATTTATTGTCCAAGTTCTATGCAGATATATGTATACTATATATATATATACATACACAAACTATATTATATGCACACACAACAGAGACAGATAGAGACACATTTTACATCCAAGCCATATCAGGATGGAGAGTGGGTGTAAAATTATGAGAGTTGAGATATAGATATGTGTGTATATAAACATGAATACAAACATATATTGTATGCATGCATACATTACATAAATATATTTACAAACTGTACATGTATAGATTACGTACATAGAATATTTGTGTTATTAAGATAGCTAATGGACTTGAGAAACATAAGACATAAGGTAACGTGGAGGTTTCCTCCAGAGATGTTGGAAAATCCTACTTAACACAACAAATAGAAAATCATGAAAATAAACCAGTTCACTAAGAAGCTCATACATGAGTACTTGACATAAAAGACAGAGGGAAGAAAGTAGAAGGCCTTGCATGGAATATTGAAGTTCTACATGCAATCCAGAATCTAGAAAGCCCCTTTAAACCAAATTCACAAAGTACCTTACACACCAAAGACAGAAAATATCATTAAAAAAGCAAATGTAAACTTAATCCAGAAACACTAACAATATCATTGCCAACAATATGCGAATGCCCTCAAAATACAGCTTCCCCCATTGGGTAACAATGACAAAGTTGGATGTAATGAGGTCACTAGATCAAAAGAATACAAGTAAAATTGACAGAATCTAAGAATAAAAACTGCAAACAAACGCAGACTTGAAATTGCTTTTTGAGACCACAAAATAAAAACGTACTTGGTTGTGTAAGTTAGCTGCTCCCATGGGGTCAGTGTGGATGCCCATAGTTCATCCTCCCATGGAGCAACTCTCCCTGAGTTTCTTAGAATACCCAGGCGCAGGAGTGACTGTGTGGTAAGTAGCTTGCTAACCAACCACATGGTTCCAGGTTCAGTCCCACTGCATAGCACCTTGGGCAAGTGTCTTCTGCTATAGCCCCGGGCCGACCAATGCCTTGTGAGTGGATTTGGTAGACGGAAACTGAAAGAAGCCTGTCGTATATATGTATATATATATATGTGTGTGTGTGTTTGTTTGTGTGTCTGTGTTTGTCCCCCTAGCATTGCTTGACAACCAATGCTGGTGTGTTTATGTCCCTGTTACTTAGCGGTTCGGCAAAAGAGACCGATAGAATAAGTACTGGGCTTACAAAAAGAATAAGTCCCGGGGTCGAGTTGCTCGATTAAAGGCGGTGCTCCAGCATGACCGCAGTCAAATGACTGAAACAAGTAAAAGAGTAAAAGAGTAAGAGAGCAAGCTCATTCTGCCATCTTGTTGGTCAACTAGGGGAGGTCACCACAGAGTTGCTCTAGGTCACTCTCGGCATCCAATAGTGCCAAAGGCTATTTTGAGCATTTAAGTGTAGCAGCTATTGAGAGACTTGGCTATGGATCTAGTGGCAATCCAAGCTTCACACCTGTTGAGGAGAATTTTCTTGATGGCTGCTATGAAGACCCTCTTCATGAATTCTTTGGAGACGTGGAATGGGGCAAATATTCTTCAATATCACTAAGTACTTTCCAGGCAAGGCGACTGTGCACTTTGATATGCCCCTCGGAGCTAGCCATTAGTGTTCTGCAGTACCTAAATTCAGATAATTGTCTGAGCAAAGTACACACACACACACACACATACACGTTGGTGTGATAGCGAGCGATGTGGTGCTTGTGTTTACGTATATCGTGCACTGGAATTATCTTACGACTGTGAATTGAGGTTAACGTCTGATTGACAATACAAAATAATTGATTTTATAACAAAGACTCTTGCAGTAAAAAAATTCTGATTCCTCCAACTCCTCGAATTATTGTGACAGTAATGGCCAAGTACTCCGCCGACACTTATCCTTAACCACACACTGCCAATCTAACAAACAAGAGGTCCTTGCATCAAACGTATAGTTCATTCGATGAATCGCCATACAGTTTCCATTTATTCAAGCTTGCTTAGGACCACGGTAAATAAAACACTTGTAGGAGGTGTTGCGTATTAAGAACTCACGATAGTGAAGCGGACTTGGTTGTGATTCGGCCATGGTTGTGAAATGCTCACAACCGCAATACAAGTTCATACATGTAACAAATCATCGATAGTTGTTACCGCTAGCAACAGCAGAAAATCTGCTTCCTTATAAGAAAACGAAGTTGACAAAATACCACAAGAGCTTGTGGGGTGTGAGATTCATTCAGTTCTCTGTTTTAGGCTTAGAGTCAAAATCATTACTACTACCGGACATAGGGAGGAAAAAAATGTGTGTCATGTTAATACCTCCTTCAAGTTCATGAGCTGAAAAAGATGAAATAGCGACAGACGGGAATCGAAACCAGCTGAGCTCCAGCTCTACTATGCTCACCTTAGTTTTGATTATGTGAAAAACCAATCTCATATGCTGCTTGTGAAGTTATAACCAATTCAGTTACACTAGTATCTTACTGGTATTTAATTCATCGACGTCAAAAATGATGGCAGACTAAAATCCAGTGAAACAAGAAAGGGGGAGATACTGATTTAGTGAACCTTTCTACGGCATTTGAACAATTTCTTTTGACTGGGTAACAAAGTCCAAATTCTTTGAAGACAAGTTTAATTCGATTGAAGCGGTCAAGTATGTTAATGCATTTTTATCTAAGTCCGTCGTCGGGAGAGAAGACAACGTTGAGCTCGGCTGAATTTGAACTCGGAACTAAGGCAGATGGAAATAAAGACAGTAAAGTTGTCAGCGCAAGTGTCCTATTCTCTTGGCCAAGTCAAAATTAACTATAAAAAAAAAATTGAAAGAGTTTCTAATATTAGCACAAGGCCTACAACTTTTGGGAAGGCAAACAGTGAATATTAATATTAGCACACAACTCGTACATATCGATACCAAAAATATGGAGAGTATATTCGACTAGGGCAGGGTTTGAACTCAACACCTTGAGAAATGTAGCAAAATAACGCAAGTCATTTGGTCAAACAGTTTATTGATTCTGCAATCTGCCTTAAATGATAATTTAACTGGGCACAGAAAGCAATTAGTGTAAAGGTAAATTACAAGCTGGATAGAATCGACATACTGACACCAGTATATGATAGTGGTCTCGTATTTCATCGACCTCACGAGGATAAAAGTTGACTTGAAAGCTTTTTATTTGATCAGAAAGAAGAGACGAAGACGACGACACAGAAAATGCAGCAAGTTTTACCCCGACTCCAAAGGAATTTAAAAGAAAAAACCAAAAAAAACTATATTTAACGCACTAACTTTACACACACAAATATATATATATATATATATAATTAATTAAGGGTAGAAATTGATATTTATCAATTAAAACCAGTGGTCTAGCATATTAAAAAAGAATCCGAAGATTAAAATATTTATATATACCAATTAAGGAGTGAACACGAAAAGTGGACAGTCAACATGCTAGATATAGACGTCAAATCGCCATTCTCCACAAAGATTATGTTCTCAAATATATATATATACATGTATTGTATGTGTAAAAGTGAGAATGGGATTTGGTGGCCAGACGTCGTCCAAGTGTAGCAAGACGACGGTTTTGTGTGGAATCTCGGATCGATAAGCTTTGAGCCATTTACCAACCAGATAAGCGAAAAGGAGAAAAAAAAGGAAGACAGGCGATGATTTTACTTACACTGGTTGTTAGGGAAATATATAGTAATGTATCCGAAGGGTGAGAGAGGCAGCATAGATCCGTGCTGCTGCTGGCAGCCAAAAGAGAAGACTGAAAGCTTGGTTACCATGCCAAGATGTTGAACACGGTAGCTGCCATGTTTCACCTCACAAAGAGGCTGTGACGTAAGACACACCTCCACCCCCTCCCTCTTCGCTTCTTACTATTTCTTTCTCCGGGTGTTCACTTTCTCTTTAATTCTTCGCGGGTCGATACATCGAGTACCTGTCAATTACATAGGGGCGATTAAATTGACTGTATTTCTACTAAAATCTCTCTACTTATGCCACTTTTCTTTAATTATAATTCACGCACTTATTCTGCTTCCTGGTTGTTTGTTGTGATTGTAATTTTCTTTGTGCCGCTATTAGAAATCATTAACTGTTCGTCTATCGTAAGAAGTATTCGTGTCTCCTTATGCAAATTTGGTATTTTATTTGTTTATTTTTTCGTACAGTATTTCACCAAGTAGGTAATGAATAAATTGGTCATGATTTAACATTGCAGATATCCGTGTGATAGTTGCTGGGGGTGTTAATATAACCGTAAGTTAGCTCCGAGTAGCGTTATGTAGCTGTGATGTCTCGACTACTTAGGATATACAGGCAAAAGAAACTGGTTTTAATCATTTCTGTGTCGTGGTTTTGTCACAAGTCAGTCCTTGTCGAACGAATTAAAGTTCAAAGGTATTTCTCACTTTCCCCATCATGTCTTTTCGGACACAGTTAGTCACAAACTACATTATCATATATGTCCTTCTTTCTTTCAAAGACAGTATCGTGCGATTTGAGAAAGATTTTGCTCCTATTTCTAACAGACCGAGTGATCACAGAAACTCGCTCCTAAGTTCGTGTCAGATATGACTGTTGTAAGGTAAGTAGGCGTGTGTTCAATGCTGTTGAATTAGCTCCCCGGTCAACTTCGATCAAAGGTGTTCTAACTTTTATCAACCTATCTTCTTTTTTCTAAATGTTATTCCAACATAGTGTATCTAGGGTCGCATTGTTCCGGCATTTTGCAAGAGAATAAGGGTGTAGTTCAAAACAGATTTGGTTGTATTTCTAGCATGTTGAACGACAACGTAGAGGCTCTCATTCTCTTATGATTTTTTAATGTAGGTTAACGCATGGCCATTAAGTAAAGTAGATGCTAACACTTTATTTTAAGTGATTAAAATCACAAGTAGTGAAGTAGGAGAATCGTTATTTTAATGATTCTAGACAATGACCATAAAAAAAGGGATAGTGGGTGTTTGGTAAGAAGCTTGCTTCCCAACCACATGGTTCCGGGTTCAATCCCACTGCGTGGCACTTTGAGCAAGTGTCTTTTATAGCCTCGGGCTGGCCAAAGCCTTGTGAGTGGTTTGGTAGACGGAAACTGAAAGAAGCCCGTCGTATCTCTCTCTCTCTCTCTCTCTCTCTCTATATATATATATATATATATATATATATACCGGAGTAAACACATAAATGTGAAACAAGGTGGAAAAAAGAGTATTCAAATACCAGTGGTAGAGTAATATGCTTTATTTAAAGCAGCAGAAACTTCAACAAAACCTGTTACTCTGAGTTTCCCGAGAAACTCAGAGTAACAGGTTTTGTTGAATTTTCTGCTGCTTTAAATAAAGTATATATATATATATAATAGTCAACTGCTACAAAGGTAAAGGTGACGCCCTAGATACAAATAACTACAGGGGTATCAAGCTGCTAGATCAGGTAATGAAGGTTACAGAGAGGGTTATAGCCCAACAAATTAGAGAGAGAGTTAGCTTCGATCAGATGCAGTTTGGGTTCGTGCCAGGGAAAAGTACTACTGATGCTATTTTCCTGGTAAGACAGCTGCAGGAGAAATACCTAGCCAAAGACAAACCCCTATACCTGGCTTTTGTCGATATGGAGAAAGCCTTCGACAGGGTCCCCCGATCCCTTATCTGGTGGTCAATGAGGAAACTAGGGATAGATAAATGGTTAGTGAGAGCTGTACAAGCCATGTACAGAGACGCTGCTAGTAAGGTGAGGGTTGGCACCGAGTACAGTGAAGAATTCAGGGTAGAGGTTGGGGTCCACCAAGGTTTAGTCCTCCAGGCAATAACGGAGGAATTCAAGACAGGATGCCCCTGGGAGCTCCTCTATGCTGATGACCTTGCTCTAATTGCTGAGTCTCTATCAGAACTGGAGGAGAAGTTTCAGGTGTGGAAGCAAGGTTTAGAATCGAAGGGCCTTAGAATCAACCTAGCCAAAACCAAAGTCCTAATAAGTAGGAAGGTGGACCAATCACAAACGCCTTCAGGTAGATGGCCTTGCTCAATCTGTAGAAAAGGCGTAGGTAGAAACTCTATAAGATGCACCAAATGTAAGCTATGGACACATAAGAGATGTAGTAATGTCAAAGGAAGACTAACTAGGAAAATAGTTTTTGTCTGTGGCAGATGCTCAGGAGCAATAAACTCTGAAAATATGCAGAGACCAACTTCTATCACGTTTCAGGGAGAAAAACTAGAAGTAGTTGATAGCTTCCACTACCTAGGTGACCAAGTCAGTAGCGGGGGCGGGTGTGCTGAAAGTGTAACTGCTAGAGTAAAAATAGCTTGGGCAAAGTTTAGAGAGCTCTTACCCCTACTGGTGACAAAAGGCCTCTCGCTCAAAGTAAAAGGCAGACTGTATGATGCATGTGTACGTACAGCCATGCTACATGGTAGTGAAACTTGGGCTGTGACTGCTGAGGATTTACGTAAGCTCGCAAGAAATGAAGCTAGTATGCTCCGTTGGATGTGTAATGTCAGTGTTCATAGTCGACAGAGTGTAAGTACCTTGAGAGAAAAGTTGGACCTAAGAGGCATCAGATGTTGTGTGCAAGAGAGACGATTGCGCTGGTATGGTCATGTGGCGAGAATGGACGAAGATAGGTGTGTGAAAAAGTGCCACACCCTGGCAGTTGAGGGGACCTGTGGAAGAGGTAGACCCAGGAAAACCTGGGTCGAGGTGGTGAAGCACGACCTTCGAACTCTAGGTCTCACCAAGGAAATGACCAGAGACCGACACCTGTGGAAGTATGCTGTGCGTGAGAAGACCAGTGAGAACAATCAAAATCAAATCATATATCCGTGTCCGCTGCCAGCCTCATCTGGCACCCGTGTCGGTGATACATAAAAGCACCGTTCGCTCGTGGCCGTTTGCCAGCTCTGTCTGGCCCCCGTGTCGGTGGCACGTAAAAGCACCATCCGTTCATGTTCGTTGCCAGCCTCGGCTGGCCCCCGTGCCGGTGACACGTAAAAGCACCGTCCGTTCGTGGCCATTTGCCAGCTCTGTCTGGCCCCGTGTCGGTGGCACGTAAAAGCACCATCCGCTCGTGTTCATTGCCAGCCTCGGCTGGCCCCCGTGCCGGTGACACATAAAAGCACCGTCCGTTCGTGGCCGTTTGCCAGCTCTGTCTGGCCCCGTGTCGGTGGCACGTAAAAGCACCATCCGTTCGTGGCCATTGTGCCAGCTCTGTCTGGCACCTGTGCAGGTGGCACGTAAAAAACACCCACTACACTCGCGGAGTGGTTGGCGTTAGGAAGGGCATCCAGCCGTAGAAACACTGCCAAATCTGACTGGGCCTGATGAAGCCTTCCGGCTTCACAGACCCCAGTTAAACTGTCCAACCCATGCTAGCATGGAAAACGGACGCTAAATGATGATGATGATGATGATGATATATATATATATATGAAGTATAAGTGTAGTGGATCTTGCAGGCATGAAGTGGATTCAATCCACCATAGCCAAATTTAAATTAACACTTCAACAGAACTTTTCTCATGGTGGAACAATAGTTTTTCTGTGACAGTTTACATATGCCAGATGCCTTTAGCTAGGCCGAAATAATATCTTCACCACTTGACCTTTCTAACCTCTCCTAGACCACCAAAAGCTAGAAGTAAGATAAGTACCACAGACTAAATCCATTGTTCTCAACAATATGTCTATCCTTCTTGGATAGTTATAAAAGCAAGAACCCCAAGCAAAAATCAGTTAGTTGGCTGATGACAACTCAATCAGTTAGTCACTTGGTGATAACTCAGTGAGAACAGAGTCTGGCTGACAGGCTAAACAAAACATCATCTCAAAAGAGAAGGTGAAAGAGAACAACGGAGCAGTTGTTTTGTCCCACACTCTCTCACTTTCACAGACTCAATTTCTCTTCTCTGCATATCTCTCTCTATAGTTTACTACTACAATAAGAATATACAGGCCGAAATTAACTTTTTTACTTTGCATGCTCTTGGAGTTTATCACCTGCCTGTCAAGGCAAGGTATTGCATAATGTAACGGTAAAAATAAATATTTTCTTTACAACTTCAATCATTGTTCTTTCATTCTTTCATCCTTACATAATGAAGAAACTCAACCTCATCCGTTACATAAGGAAAGGAAAAGATTGTAAGTGTAGACGAACTTTAATTCAATTCAAATCCAAGTTAACATCCCTTTGAATGATTTTGGTCCTCACCTCTTTTATATATCATCATCATCATCATCATCGTTTAACGTCCGCTTTCCATGCTAGCATGGGTTGGACGGTTCAACTGGGGTTTGGGGGGAGCCCGAAGGCTGCACCAGGCCAGTCAGATCTGGCAGTGTTTCTACAGCTGGATGCCCTTCCTAACGCCAACCACTCCGAGAGTGTAGTGGGTGATTTTATGTGCCACCGACACAGGTGCCAGACGAGGCTGGCGAACGGCCACAATCGGATGGTGTTTGTTACGTGCCCACAGCACGGAGGCCAGTCGATGCAGTACTGGCTACGGCCACGTTCGGATGGTTTTCTTATGTGCCACCGGCACTGGTACCACAAAGATACAAATTCCATTGATGTTCATCTATTTTGATTTGGTTTGATTTTGGTTTGATTTTCACTTGCCTCAACAGGTCTTCACAAGTGTCACAAGAAGGAAGGTATGCACAGGTGGACTGACTACGTCCCAGGTAGGGGCCACGGGTTATGGCCTCACTAGTCTCGCCGGGTCTTCTCACGCACAGCATACTTCCAGAGGTCTCGGTCTCTAGTCATTTCCTTGGTGAGACCTAAAGTTCGAAGGTCGTGCTTCACCACCTCGTCCCAGGTTTTCCTGGGTCTACCTCTTCCACAGGTTCCCTCAACTGCTAGAGTGTAGCACTTTTGCACACAACTATCTTCAGCCATTCTCGTCACATGACCATACCAACGCAGCCGTCTCTCTTGCACACCACAACTGATGCTTCTTAGGTTCAACTTTTCTCTCAAAGTACTTACACTCTGTCGACTATGAACACTGACATTACGCATCCATCGGAGCATACTGGCTTCATTTCTTGTGAGCTTACGCATATCCTCAGCAGTCACAGCCCAAGTTTCACTACCATGTAGCATGGCTGTACGTACACATGCATCATACAGTCTGCCTTTTACTCTGAGCGAGAGGCCTTTTGTCACCAGCAGGGGTAAGAGCTCTCTAAACTTTGCCCAGGCTATTCTTACTCTAGCCGTTACACTTTCAGCACACCCACCCCCGCTACTGACTTGGTCACCTAGGCAGCGGAAGCTATCAACTACTTCTAGTTTGTCTCCCTGGAACGTGGTAGAAGTTGGTCTCTGCACATTTCCAGTGTTTATTGCTCCTGAGCATCTGCCACAGACAAAAACTATTTTCCTAGTTAGCCTTCCTTTGACATTACTGCACCTCTTATGAGTCCATAGCTTACACTTGGTGCACCTTATAGAGTTTCTACCTACACCTTTTTTACAGATCGAGCAAGGCCATCTACCTGAAGTCATTTGTGATTGGTCCACCTTCCTACTTATTAGGACTTTGGTTTTGGCTAGGTTGATTCTAAGGCCCTTCGATTCTAATCCTTGTTTCCACACCTGAAACTTCTCCAGTTCTGATGGTGACTCAGCAATTAGAGCAAGGTCATCAGCATAGAGGAGCTCCCAGGGGCATCCTGTCTTGAATTCCTCCGTTATTGCCTGGAGGACTATGATAAATAGGAGGGGACTGAGGACTGAACCTTGGTGGACACCAACCTCTACCTGGAATTCTTCACTGTACTTGTTGCCAACCCTCACCTTACTAGCAGCGTCTCTGTACATGGCTCGCACAGCTCTCACTAACCATTCATCTATCCCTAGTTTCCTCATTGACCACCAGATAAGGGATCGGGGGACCCTGTCAAAGGCTGTCTCCATGTCAACAAAAGCCAGGTACAGGGGCTTATCTTTGGCTAGGTATTTCTCCTGCAGCTGTCTTACCAGGAATATAGCATCAGTAGTACTTTTCCCTGGCACGAACCCAAACTGCATCTCATCTAAGCTAACTCTCTCTCTAATTAATTGGGCTATAACCCTCTCTGTAACCTTCATTACCTGATCCAGCAGCTTGATGCCCCTGTAGTTATTTGTATCTAGGGTGTCACCTTTACCTTTGTAGCAGTTGACTATTATGCTGCTACACCAGTCATTGGGTATGACTCCTTCATGTATCACCTGGTTAACTATATGGGTGACTATGCTATAGCCGACACTACCAGATATTTTGAGCATCTCTGCAGTAATTCCTGATGGGCCTGGGGCTTTCCCTGTTTTCATGCTTGTAATTGCCTTAACTACTAAGGAACTGTTAACTCGGATTGCTGGGCCCTCTGTTGGGTCGACATTCGGCAGACTCTCTTTATCCCATTCATTTTCCTCATTCAGCAACCTTTCATAGTGGCGTCTCCAAGCCTCCCTCTTTGCATCCTCATTTAGCGCAAGTGAACCGTCATCCTTGCGAACACATTTCTCTCCTACCACGTCACGATTCTCTCTCACACACTGTCTTGCAACACGAAATACCTCAAGTCTTTCATCCTCACGGCGCAGGACATTGGCAAAGTTTTTCTTTTCTGCTTCCCCTCTGGCTAGATAGACCTGTCTCCTAGCTTCCCTTCTGGCAGTCTGATACACTTCCCTGCTACCACCGTTCTTCCAGGCCTTCCAAGCCTGTTTCTTTTGTCTAATAGCCCTGTCAACAATATTGTTCCACCACCACGTTATTTTGGGTCTTAAGGGGACTTTGCACCAGCCACAGATCTGGTCAGTGGCTTTCAGCAGGTTGTCCCTCAGAAGCGTCCAGTTGTCTTGTACCCCATGCGTAGCTATACCCCCTTCCATTTCGTCAAAGGCTTCAAGTAACATGTCTCTAAATCTCTGTCTATTCGCAGGGTCTTTAAGCTTCCAGACCCTTCTTCTCCATGTCGGTCGTCTTCTAGTCACCCTCTTAGACCTGATCCTACAGTCACTAACTACCAGTCTATGTTGTGGGGTGCATTCTTCGCCTGGGAAGGTTTTGGCATTTATAAGCAGCCATCTTTCCCTTTTTCTGGCAAGGATGTAGTCGATTTAGTCGATGTAGTCGATATATATATATGTATGTATATGTATATATATGTATATGTATATATATGTATATATAAGTATATGTATATATATATCATCATCATCATCGTTTAACGTCCATTTTCCGTGCTAGCACAGGTTGGACCATTCGACCGGGGTCTGGGAAGCCAGGAGGCTGCACCAGGCTCCAGTCTGATCTGGCAGTGTTTCTACAGCTGGATGCCCTTCCTAATGCCAACAATCCCGTGAGTGTAGTGGGTGCTTTTTATGTGCCTTCAGCACAGGTGCCAGGGGAGGCTGGCAGCGGCCACAATCAGTTGGTGCTTTTTACATGCCACCGGCACAGAAGCCAGTCAAGGCAGTGCTGGCATCGGATGGTGCTTTTTACATGCCACTGGCACAGATATCGCAACTGCAATTTCCATTTGATATTTATTTTGATGTTGATGTACTTGAATCAATAGCTCTCCTCAAGCACAGCAGGTCATGTGCCACCGGCACAGAAGCCAGTCAAGGTGGCACTGGCATCGGCCACATTCAGATGGTGCTTTTTACATGCTGCCGGCACAGATATCATAACTACAATTTCCATTTGATATCTATTTTGATGTTGATGTACTTGTCTCAATAGATCTCCTCAAGCACAGCAGGTCACCCTACAATCCAAGGTAAGCACAGCAGGTCGTTCTGCAATCCAAGGTACTTTGGATGGGCTGGGGCTATGCGAAACTGGTGCAGGAAGCAGCCATGAACTCACATTATTTGTCGGGTCTTTGCAGTCACAGCATATTGTCTCTCTTGCACACCACATCTGATGCTTCAGGGCGCTTACACTCTGTGGTGTGTGCACACTGACATTACACATCCAGTAGATCATGCTAGCTTCATTTCTTTCAAGTCTGTATATGTCCTCCGCAGTCACTTCCCATGTTTCACTGCCGTGGAGCATAGCAGTTCGCACACATGCATCGTACAATCTACCTTTCACTCTGAGCGAGAGACCCTTTGTCACCAGTAGGGGTAGAAGCTTTCTCAACTTTGCCCAGGCTATTCATATTCTAGTGGTGACACTCTCTGAGCATCCACTTCTACTACTAACTTGGTCACTAGGTAGCGGAAACTATCAACTACTTCTAGTTTCTTCTAGTATGATGGAATCTGTTTTCTGAGTATCTGTGGTGTCTATTGCCCCTGTGAATCTGCCACACATGAAAGCTATCTTCTCAGTTAATTTTCCTTTGATGTTGCTGCACCTCTTATGCGTCCATAGCTTACACTAAGTACATCTTATGGAGTTTCTACCTACACCTTTTCTACAGATCGAGCAGGGCCATCTGCCCGAGGTGGTGTGTGATGAGTTCGCCTTTCTGCTTACTACAACTTTGGTCTTTGCTACATTTACTCTAAGGCCCTTTGATTCTAAACCTAGCTTCCACACCCGAAATTTCTTTTCTAGTTCCAGTAGTGATTCTGCTATGAGGGCCAGGTCATCAGCATAGAGGAGCTCCAGGGGCAACCCATCTTGAATTCCTCTGTTATTGCCTGGAGGACTATGATGAATAGAAGGGGACTAAGGGCTGAACCTTGGTGGACCCCTACTTCTACCCGGAATTCTCCACTATACTCATTGCCAATCCTAACCTTACTAACGGCCTCTCTGTATAGGGCCTGTATAGCCCTTATCAACCAGTCGTCAATCTCCAGTTTCCGCATCGCCCACCAGATAAGGGATCGGGGGACCCTGTCAAAGGCTTTCTCCAAGTCCACAAAAGCTAAGTAGAGGGGTTTATCTTTAGCTAGGTATTTCTCCTGCAGTTGTCGAACCAGGAATATGGCATCGGTGGTGCTTCTACCCAGAACAAAACCAAACTGCATCTCATCTAAGCAGACTCTCTCCCTAATGAGATGGACTATGACCCTCTCTGTGACCTTCATTACCTAATCAAGCAGTTTAATACCCTTGTAGTTATTCCTATCTAGAGCATCACCTTTACCCTTGTAGCAGTCGACTATAAATATATGTTTATATATATAAATATATATATATATATGCATGTATATATATATATATATAATATATATATATATATATAATATATATATATATGCATGTATATATATATATATACACGCATACATATATATATATATGTGTGTGTGTGTGTGTGTCTGTATGTGTATATCTGTATTCGTCCCCCCATCATGGCTTGACAACCAGTGCTGGTGTGTTTTCGTCCCTGTAACATAGTGGTTCGACAAAAGAGACTGATAGAATAAGTATTATGCTTAAAAAATAAGTCCTGGGATTGATTGTTCAACTAAAACTCTCCAAGGCAGTGCTCCAGCATGGCTGCAGTCAAATGACAGAAACAACTTAACTAGTAAAAGAGTAATCTCAAATTGAGATTAAAATTAATTCAAATTTGAAATTGTTTTTCCTGGTCAGAATTAATCAATATGCTAATTATTATTTTTTTTTTTTTTACTTATTACAGGTGCTGTTTTTAACTTATTAAAATTTCTTGAATCACCACGTTGAGTATGTTACTTTGTATTAAGTACGTCAGCTTCAGCCAAATTTCTCTAAAATTAGAATTAAAAATAGAAAGTAGACCTGAGTGAGTCTCGTATTTGATAATGCAGTGGACATATTTTGATCTTGTTAGATTCAGTGGTGACCCGACAAGCCAATGATTTTCAGGATTTTTGGTTGATAATAAAAATATAAATAACTAGCAGTATCGCCCAGCGTTGCTCGGGTTTGTAAGGGAAATAACTATATAAGCATTTTTAGAGAGTTATAGCAAAAAAATAGCAAAAAAATGCATTAAAAATAGAAAAAAAAATTATGGTAAATTTTTTTTTAAATCGTTGACTCATCGTAGACATTTTTAGAGAGTTACTTCCCTTATATAATAGCGAAAAAATGCATTAAAATGGAAAAAAATGATGGTAAATTTTTTTGTAAATCATAGACTCATCGTAGACGCGCGCTAATACCCAGAAGGGCTCGATATGAATCACGACTATAAGATACCCGGTTTTGGTTAAACTGCACCGCAAAATGTGGGAGTAGTTAGGAATCTAAATCGTAGGAGACAGACACTCACACAACCTCACTTTTATATATAAAGATTTGTCAATCAATATTTTTTCTTCTCAAAATTTGGCAAAGAACAGCACTGAACACAGAGTGAGGAAAGACACCAGGCACAAAAGTTGTCAACTCCACAGTACAGAATATGCTTGCCTTGTTGATTAAGGTATGTCTGCTAGTGGTTATATGGTGTTCCATTGTAATTTCCAGACCAGCAGGGAATTGTGTTCTTCAATGTAAACAGAGAATCCTGCAATAGACTGGCATTCCTCTTGGAGGAAAAGCTGGCTTGCCTGCCTAGCCAGTGGGGTGGCATCATCCAGGAGCTACAAGAATGCCGTGAAGCACATTGGGACCATGGTTTGTTTATATGTCCATCCTTGTCCTTTGTCCAAGGTGAGGAATCTATTTTGCACTGTGGGCAAATTACAAGTGCTGAAGAACCAGTAGAATCACATCTGTACTGAGAAAATAAATCTGTGGTGAATCTCTCACAATAAAAAGACTGCATTGATAGCATGCCACAGGGGTGCACCCACTCTATACACTTAATTTTACTTACAACTATTAAATAAATAGATTACAGAACAGCAGCAGCAGCAGCAGTAGTAGTAGTAGTAGTAGTAGTAGTAGAAGCAGCAATAGTAGTAGTAGTAGGAGGAGGAGGAGGAGTACAAATAGTAGTAGTAGTATTAGTAGTAGTAGTAGTAGTAGTAGCAGCAGCAGCAGCAGCAGTAGTAGTAGTAGTAGCAGTAGCAGCAGTAGTAGTAGTAGTAGTAGCAGCAGCCGCAGCAGCAGCAGTAGCAGTAGCAGCAGCAGCAGTAGTAGTAGTAGTAGCAGTAGTAGTAGTAGTAGCAGTAGCAGCAGTAGCAGTAGCAGTAGTAGTAGTAGTAGTAGTAGTAGTAGCAGTAGCAGTAGCAGTAGTAGTAGTAGTAGTAGCTGCTGCTGTTGTTATGACTTAGGCAGCAGACTAGCAAACCGGAACATGTGCAACAATAACAGAATGTCTTTTGTAGTCTTCTGTCAGGACTTTCCACAAGGAACGACATTAACTTACTTTCCAGCTTAACTTTCACAAAAATGCAGAGTACAACAAATGAATCTGCACAGTATGTGCCTTCAGACAAGTGAGATTGCATGCATCTGCCTATACAAGTGAGTCTATTATACAGTGTGTGCATTCAAAGTGTGTCTCTGTGACCTGTGTAACATACAAGTGATTATCTTTATATATAAAAGTAAGGTTGTGTACTGTCTGTCTCCTACGATTTAGATTCCTAACTACTCCACATTTTGCGGTGCAGTTTAACCAAAACTGGGTATCTTATAGTCGTGATTCATATCGAGCCCTTCTGGGTATTAGCGCGCATCTACGATGAGTCTACAATTTAAAAAAAATTTACCTTCAATTTTCCCCATTTTTAATGCATTTTTGGCATATATAAGGGAAGTAACTCTCTAAAAATGTATTATTAAATCTCAACGTAAAAAGCTACAGTAACACACCCCCCCCCCTTTGTGGTTAGCCATATTGAGATGGCTATTATACTTTACATCTCTAAAAAAATGTTTATATAGTTATTTCCCTTACAAACCCGAGCAACGCCGGGCGACACTGCTAGTATACGATACATGTGTTCGCAGAAGAAAGGTCTGGCTGATGTGTATACACATGCATATTATTTCACATTGTTGCTGCTTAGGGGTTAAAAATGAAAGAATGAACACCGTTATCTTATTACTTACAAATAATACATGACTAAAATTGTCATACTCCTTACAGAAAAACAATTGCTAAGCCTTGCAATTTCCTGATAACCTTTCAAATTGATCATATATTTGTCAGTTATTCAAGAATACATCAGAAACACTAGTTTTCCCATCTTAAAATCCATGAAAATATTTCAGTCTTAAACAGAGTTTTTTTTTTTCTTGTGTGAGTTATCTTGAACAATCAATTTGATTTTCTGGTTTTTTTTTTGGTTTTTTTTGTGTTGTTAAATTTAAGTAAAACTTAAACACTTTTGCCTAACTAATTATCAAAACAGTGTAATGTTTACCTCGTGAAATTTATCTTTAAGGAGTTTAATAAAGATTTATAATAATTTTTGTTTAGTAGTTCCTTGCAACATGGAATTTACAAGGGGGGGGGGGGTGCTGAAAAGTTCCTGGCTTGGGGTAAGATAAAATACAGGAGGATCAATTAATTATGATTTTATTCAATGTACTCCCCTCTCAGATTCACACACTTATTGCAGTGGTCCTTCAGTTTTTCTAAGCTCTGTAAAAGAATATGGAAGGTTGGGCTAAGAACTTTTCAGCACATATTTCAAGTGTGCCCCTAGAATTAAGAAATGTTGTATTATAAGACATGAATATACCTGTTCTGGAGTACTGAGATGTTCATAAGTTCATAACCATTATTACAAAATGCTACCTGTCTAATAAATATGACATTAAGCACCAACACACTAAAGCTTTTAGTCCTCAGACAAACAATATCCATCGTTTGTATGTGTATTTCTTTCTGCAATGGTTTCTTCTTTTTCTTCTTGTCATTTTAGTCCAAGAAGGATAAGCAGTTCTTTAGCTTTTGGAGATGTTACCATATAGGAATGGTCTATATGACTAATCTTCATCCTGTCAGAAAAAATATTCAGAGAGTTGTAGTTTTGGTTTGAATGGTTTTAGTGAATATTTTGTAGGTTATAGAAACTATAGTATGGAGGATGAGAGACAGATGAATCACCTGATTCATGTGAGGAAAAATGCTTGCAAAGTAAATTAATTCCTGCAACTATTTTTTATCTTCAGAGCATTTGGAAAATTCTGTTTTTTAAAAAGTATTCTTCTTCAATTCTCTTTCAGCTCAAACATCTTATCTAGAACTCTTCCTTTGCTCATTCACCAGTTTTCTGTAGCTCTTTCATCTATGTGCTCTTTGTCCTGCACTAGCTTTTAAAATATTTTGAGGTAAATTGGACTTTGTTTAGTAAGATGACTGTTAAAATGTTTGTCAACTCATTTCCAAGAGATTTTAAAATCAGCAGCTTTAAATAAATTATAGAGCCAATCACTAATGGTACTATTATTATCTCTGTCAAAAAGTCCTCTTGCTTCCAGATACGAGGATAAAATATTAGTGATATCTATTCCTTTGCTTCTCTTATGCAATTCTTTGCAACAGAAAACTTATTTGTAATTTTATACAAATCTTATCAAAGTTACAGTGTTACATTTATTGGTAAGATCTGTTGACTCACCAACATGGATAGTAAAAAAAAGTCTCCCAATTTTGTAGTTTATTACACAAATCTAGTTCAGCATTATGTGAGAGGTCATTAATTCTTTAACTTATTGTATTGTCTGAAAGTGGAATTCAATTCATCATGCTGCATATTGTCCCAGCATTTCACACATTATAATTTTACATGCTAGCATTATAAAAGTTCTCACCAACTGTGTGATATTTCTGTGCAATAATTTCAGTAACCATTGATAAATACTTGTCAGAGTATGAAAGAATCTTTTTTGTGTGTGTCTATTTTTGCATTCACACTGAGACATTTACCAGAAGATTGAAATTATTCATTACAAGTTTCAGCAAAACTTTCTGGATGTTTCCTCTTCAAAATTCATCACAGTGGACTGTCAGATATTTCATAAAGAAATAAAACAAGTAAAAAACCCATTAGAACTGAAGCAAATAAAGGGGAACATAAGAATTAATCTTTGAAATGAGTGGGCAAAAGAGGGTAACAATACAAACATTTTCATATAATAGCAACACCAGATATATACACAAAACTTTCTCAA